>NC_071095.1:16706992-16829492 GCF_027358695.1 Spea bombifrons
ATTAGTATTATTGCTATTATTATTATTATTGTTATTAATAATATTATTACTATTAGTATTGTTATATTTTATGATTATTATTATTAGTATTATTGCTATTATTATTATTATTGTTATTAATAATATTATTACTATTAGTATTGTTATATTTTATGATTATTATTATTAGTATTATTGCTATTATTATTATTATTGTTATTAATAATATTATTACTATTAGTATTGTTATATTTTATGATTATTATTATTAGTATTATTGCTATTATTATTATTATTGTTATTAATAATATTATTACTATTAGTATTGTTATATTTTATGATTATTATTATTAGTGTTATTGCTATTATTATTATTAATAATATTATTACTATTAGTATTGTTATATTTTATGATTATTATTAGTATTGCTATTATTATTATTATTAATAATAATATTATTACTATTAGTATTGTTATATTTTATGATTATTATTATTAGTATTATTGCTATTATTATTATTATTGTTATTAATAATATTATTACTATTAGTATTGTTATATTTTATGATTATTATTATTAGTATTATTGCTATTATTATTATTATTGTTATTAATAATATTATTACTATTGTTATCGATACAGTCATTTATTTTTAAAAAATGTTGCATCATTGAATATGTTGGTTGACAATGAACCCCATTAATTTTCCGGTGCCCCCTGAGGCTGGGGTGAGGATGAACAGACGCCATGTCTGAAACTTTGTATAGCACATACTATAGTCCAATCTTATAGCATAAAGCGCAGATATTGCCCCGTTATACATCGTTCACATAATAATGATTATTATTGCCCCTCTCCATGCTGTAGGTGCCCTGTTACAGCTCCTGTAGCTGTCCTCCGATGAATATCACGGTTTATTCACGTATTGTTACTGCGAGGTCTGCCCCCCGCAGGCTGTCAGGATCTCCTGGAAGGAATGGAGGTGGATCTTGCAGGTAGAGGGCGGCCCTGATTGATCCACCTGGGTCAGGACTGCTGGGCTGTTCAGTGATTTCCAAAGAGCTGCTTTGATGTTGCCTCTTAATCCACTCTTTCTATTAGGAAATGGAAACCCAAAAGACCCCACAAGTTTGCGTGGGGGGCTGCTGTCCACTTTCTGCCCCCCGAAAAGCCTGTTTGGGGTGAATTGGGGAATTATCTGCTCAATCAAGCAGCAGGCCAAGGCCCTGGAATATAATATTGGTTGCAGATCGGCGGAGCTCTGGGGTCTGGATTATTACACCAAAATCTACCCAATGGAGGGATTGTTTGGACTCCGGCTGAACTGTTACAGTAAGGACACGGAGGGCAGGTTAGGTGTTTGTTTACAAGACAAGCATGTGGTTTTATTTATCAATAAATATGTTGGGTTTTTTTTAAAATACAAACTGGGCGGAAAGGGTTAAACCCTGTGTTTTATGCTGTTGTGATGTAGCATCTGAGATGTTTGCCGCTCGCTTATATGTCTTTAACGATACAATTGTGTTTGCCTTGCGATGGGCTGCACGCCGCTGTGGCACACAGGGGGTTAATATTGTAGCGCTGTTTACTCTTTGTGCAGAGTTTATGTCCATGTTCTGGGGTTTGATTCGCTCGCTGGGCCGCGGCGTGCCGGTTATCCTCTCATGTGTGTAAAGCTGATCGTTCCAAGTTGTATGTATTGTGTATATAAGTAGTAATAATAATAGTAATAATGCCGTCTGCCATTTTTGTTTGCTATGTGTTATTTAAAGCCCCCCGCACGCCCCTAGATGCCCCTCGGTTCTTTGCCATGTACTGGACGTTCCTTGTTTAATGTCTTTATATTATAACTTTATATCTGCATATCCGTGTCTTTATATTATAACTTTATATCTGCAGATCCGTGTCTTTATATTATAACTTTATATCTGCAGATCTGCGTCTTTATATTATAACTTTATATCTGCAGATCTGTGTCTTTATATTATAACTTTATATCTGCAGATCCGTGTCTTTATATTATAACTTTATATCTGCAGATCCGTGTCTTTATATTATAACTTTATATCTGCAGATCTGTGTCTTTATATTATAACTTTATATCTGCAGATCCGTGTCTTTATATTATAACTTTATATCTGCAGATCCGTGTCTTTATATTATAACTTTATATCTGCAGATCTGTGTCTTTATATTATAACTTTATATCTGCAGATCTGTGTCTTTATATTATAACTTTATATCTGCAGATCTGTGTCTTTATATTATAACTTTATATCTGCAGATCTGTGTCTTTATATTATAACTTTATATCTGCAGATCTGTGTCTTTATATTATAACTTTATATCTGCAGATCTGCGTCTTTATATTATAACTTTATATCTGCAGATCTGTTTCTTTATATTATAACTTTATATCTGCAGATCCGTGTCTTTATATTATAACTTTATATCTGCAGATCTGCGTCTTTATATTATAACTTTATATCTGCAGATCTGTTTCTTTATATTATAACTTTATATCTGCAGATCCGTGTCTTTATATTATAACTTTATATCTTCAGATCTGCGTCTTTATATTATAACTTTATATCTGCGTCTTTATATTATAACTTTATATCTGCAGATCCGTGTCTTTATATTATAACTTTATATCTGCAGATCTGCGTCTTTATATTATAACTTTATATCTGCAGATCTGTGTCTTTATATTATAACTTTATATCTGCAGATCTGTTTCTTTATATTATAACTTTATATCTGCAGATCCGTGTCTTTATATTATAACTTTATATCTGCAGATCTGCGTCTTTATATTATAACTTTATATCTGCAGATCTGTGTCTTTATATTATAACTTTATATCTGCAGATCTGCGTCTTTATATTATAACTTTATATCTGCAGATCTGTGTCTTTATATTATAACTTTATATCTGCGTCTTTATATTATAACTTTATATCTGCATATCCGTGTCTTTATATTATAACTTTATATCTGCAGATCTGTCTTTATATTATAACTTTATATCTGCGTCTTTATATTATAACTTTATATCTGCAGATCCGTGTCTTTATATTATAACTTTATATCTGCAGATCTGCGTCTTTATATTATAACTTTATATCTGCGTCTTTATATTATAACTTTATATCTGCAGATCCGTGTCTTTATATTATAACTTTATATCTGCAGATCCGTGTCTTTATATTATAACTTTATATCTGCAGATCTGTGTCTTTATATTATAACTTTATATCTGCGGATCTGCGTCTTTATATTATAACTTTATATCTGCAGATCTGCGTCTTTATATTATAACTTTATATCTGCAGATCCGTGTCTTTATATTATAACTTTATATCTGCAGATCCGTGTCTTTATATTATAACTTTATATCTGCAGATCCGTGTCTTTATATTATAACTTTATATCTGCAGATCTGCGTCTTTATATTATAACTTTATATCTGCAGATCTGCGTCTTTATATTATAACTTTATATCTGCAGATCCGTGTCTTTATATTATAACTTTATATCTGCAGATCTGTGTCTTTATATTATAACTTTATATCTGCAGATCCGCGTCTTTATATTATAACTTTATATCTGCAGATCTGTGTCTTTATATTATAACTTTATATCTGCAGATCTGTGTCTTTATATTATAACTTTATATCTGCAGATCTGCGCCTTTATATTATAACTTTATATCTGTGTCTTTATATTATAACTTTATATCTGCGGATCCGCGTCTTTATATTATAACTTTATATCTGCAGATCTGTGTCTTTATATTATAACTTTATATCTGCGTCTTTATATTATAACTTTATATCTGCAGATCCGCGTCTTTATATTATAACTTTATATCTGCAGATCTGTGTCTTTATATTATAACTTTATATCTGCAGATCTGTGTCTTTATATTATAACTTTATATCTGCAGATCTGCGTCTTTATATTATAACTTTATATCTGCAGATCTGCGTCTTTATATTATAACTTAATATCTGCAGATCTGTGTCTTTATATTATAACTTTATATCTGCGGATCTGTGTCTTTATATTATAACTTTATATCTGCAGATCTGCGTCTTTATATTATAACTTTATATCTGCAGATCTGTGTCTTTATATTATAACTTTATATCTGCAGATCTGCGTCTTTATATTATAACTTTATATCTGCAGATCTGTGTCTTTATATTATAACTTTATATCTGCAGATCCGTGTCTTTATATTATAACTTTATATCTGTGTCTTTATATTATAACTTTATATCTGCGTCTTTATATTATAACTTTATATCTGCAGATCCGTGTCTTTATATTATAACTTTATATCTGTGTCTTTATATTATAACTTTATATCTGCGTCTTTATATTATAACTTTATATCTGCAGATCTGTGTCTTTATATTATAACTTTATATCTGCAGATCTGCGTCTTTATATTATAACTTTATATCTGCAGATCTGTCTTTATATTATAACTTTATATCTGCAGATCTGTTTCTTTATATTATAACTTTATATCTGCAGATCTGTGTCTTTATATTATAACTTTATATCTGCAGATCTGCGTCTTTATATTATAACTTTATATCTGCAGATCTGTGTCTTTATATTATAACTTTATATCTGCAGATCCGTGTCTTTATATTATAACTTTATATCTGCAGATCTGTGTCTTTATATTATAACTTTATATCTTCAGATCTGCGTCTTTATATTATAACTTTATATCTGCAGATCTGTGTCTTTATATTATAACTTTATATCTGCGGATCTGTGTCTTTATATTATAACTTTATATCTGCAGATCTGCGTCTTTATATTATAACTTTATATCTGCAGATCTGCGTCTTTATATTATAACTTTATATCTGCAGATCTGTGTCTTTATATTATAACTTTATATCTGCGTCTTTATATTATAACTTTATATCTGCAGATCCGCGTCTTTATATTATAACTTTATATCTGCAGATCTGCGTCTTTATATTATAACTTTATATCTGCAGATCTGTGTCTTTATATTATAACTTTATATCTGCGTCTTTATATTATAACTTTATATCTGCAGATCTGTCTTTATATTATAACTTTATATCTGCAGATCTGTGTCTTTATATTATAACTTTATATCTGCAGATCTGCGTCTTTATATTATAACTTTATATCTGCAGATCCGTGTCTTTATATTATAACTTTATATCTGCAGATCCGTGTCTTTATATTATAACTTTATATCTGCAGATCCGTGTCTTTATATTATAACTTTATATCTGCAGATCTGCGTCTTTATATTATAACTTTATATCTGCAGATCTGCGTCTTTATATTATAACTTTATATCTGCAGATCTGTGTCTTTATATTATAACTTTATATCTGCAGATCCGTGTCTTTATATTATAACTTTATATCTGCAGATCCGTGTCTTTATATTATAACTTTATATCTGCAGATCCGTGTCTTTATATTATAACTTTATATCTGCAGATCTGTGTCTTTATATTATAACTTTATATCTGCAGATCCGTGTCTTTATATTATAACTTTATATCTGCAGATCTGCGTCTTTATATTATAACTTTATATCTGCAGATCTGTGTCTTTATATTATAACTTTATATCTGCAGATCTGTGTCTTTATATTATAACTTTATATCTGCAGATCTGTGTCTTTATATTATAACTTTATATCTGCAGATCTGTATCTTTATATTATAACTTTATATCTGTGTCGTTATATTATAACTTTATATCTGCAGATCTGTGTCTTTATATTATAACTTTATATCTGCAGATCTGTGTCTTTATATTATAACTTTATATCTGCAGATCTGTGTCTTTATATTATAACTTTATATCTGCATATCCGTGTCTTTATATTATAACTTTATATCTGCAGATCTGCGTCTTTATATTATAACTTTATATCTGCGTCTTTATATTATAACTTTATATCTGCAGATCCGTGTCTTTATATTATAACTTTATATCTGCAGATCTGTGTCTTTATATTATAACTTTATATCTGCAGATCTGTGTCTTTATATTATAACTTCATATCTGCAGATCTGTGTCTTTATATTATAACTTTATATCTGCAGATCCGTGTCTTTATATTATAACTTTATATCTGCAGATCTGCGTCTTTATATTATAACTTTATATCTGCAGATCTGCGTCTTTATATTATAACTTTATATCTGCAGATCTGTGTCTTTATATTATAACTTTATATCTGCAGATCCGTGTCTTTATATTATAACTTTATATCTGCAGATCCGTGTCTTTATATTATAACTTTATATCTGCAGATCCGTGTCTTTATATTATAACTTTATATCTGCAGATCTGTGTCTTTATATTATAACTTTATATCTGCAGATCCGTGTCTTTATATTATAACTTTATATCTGCAGATCTGCGTCTTTATATTATAACTTTATATCTGCAGATCTGTGTCTTTATATTATAACTTTATATCTGCAGATCTGTGTCTTTATATTATAACTTTATATCTGCAGATCTGTATCTTTATATTATAACTTTATATCTGTGTCGTTATATTATAACTTTATATCTGCAGATCTGTGTCTTTATATTATAACTTTATATCTGCAGATCTGTGTCTTTATATTATAACTTTATATCTGCAGATCTGTGTCTTTATATTATAACTTTATATCTGCATATCCGTGTCTTTATATTATAACTTTATATCTGCAGATCTGCGTCTTTATATTATAACTTTATATCTGCGTCTTTATATTATAACTTTATATCTGCAGATCCGTGTCTTTATATTATAACTTTATATCTGCAGATCTGTGTCTTTATATTATAACTTTATATCTGCAGATCTGTGTCTTTATATTATAACTTCATATCTGCAGATCTGTGTCTTTATATTATAACTTTATATCTGCAGATCTGTGTCTTTATATTATAACTTTATATCTGCAGAGCTGTGTCTTTATATTATAACTTTATATCTGCAGATCTGCGTCTTTATATTATAACTTTATATCTGCAGATCTGCGTCTTTATATTATAACTTTATATCTGCGGATCTGTGTCTTTATATTATAACTTTATATCTGCAGATCTGTGTCTTTATATTATAACTTTATATCTGCAGAGCTGTGTCTTTATATTATAACTTTATATCTGCAGATCTGCGTCTTTATATTATAACTTTATATCTGCAGATCTGCGTCTTTATATTATAACTTTATATCTGCAGATCTGTATCTTTATATTATAACTTTATATCTGCAGATCTGCGTCTTTATATTATAACTTTATATCTGCAGATCTGCGTCTTTATATTATAACTTTATATCTGCAGATCTGTCTTTATATTATAACTTTATATCTGCAGATCTGCGTCTTTATATTATAACTTTATATCTGCAGATCTGCGTCTTTATATTATAACTTTATATCTGCAGATCTGTGTCTTTATATTATAACTTTATATCTGCAGATCTGCGTCTTTATATTATAACTTTATATCTGCAGATCTGCGTCTTTATATTATAACTTTATATCTGCAGATCTGCGTCTTTATATTATAACTTTATATCTGCAGATCTGCGTCTTTATATTATAACTTTATATCTGCAGATCTGTGTCTTTATATTATAACTTTATATCTGCAGATCTGCGTCTTTATATTATAACTTTATATCTGCAGATCTGCGTCTTTATATTATAACTTTATATCTGCGTCTTTATATTATAACTTTATATCTGCATATCCGTGTCTTTATATTATAACTTTATATCTGCAGATCTGCGTCTTTATATTATAACTTTATATCTGCAGATCTGTGTCTTTATATTATAACTTTATATCTGCAGATCTGTGTCTTTATATTATAACTTTATATCTGCAGATCTGCGTCTTTATATTATAACTTTATATCTGCAGATCCGTGTCTTTATATTATAACTTTATATCTGCAGATCTGCGTCTTTATATTATAACTTTATATCTGCAGATCTGTGTCTTTATATTATAACTTTATATCTGCAGATCTGTGTCTTTATATTATAACTTTATATCTGCAGATCTGTGTCTTTATATTATAACTTTATATCTGCAGATCCGTGTCTTTATATTATAACTTTATATCTGCAGATCTGCGTCTTTATATTATAACTTTATATCTGCAGATCTGTGTCTTTATATTATAACTTTATATCTGCAGATCTGTGTCTTTATATTATAACTTTATATCTGCAGATCTGTGTCTTTATATTATAACTTTATATCTGCAGATCTGTATCTTTATATTATAACTTTATACCTGCAGATCTGTGTCTTTATATTATAACTTTATATCTGCAGATCTGTGTCTTTCTATTATAACTTTATATCTGCAGATCTGTGTCTTTATATTATAACTTTATATCTGCAGATCTGTGTCTTTATATTATAACTTTATATCTGCAGATCTGTATCTTTATATTATAACTTTATATCTGCAGATCTGTGTCTTTATATTATAACTTCATATCTGCAGAGCTGCATCTTTATGTTATAGGGACCTGCTGCCCGCTACCCGTACTCCGTGCCGTGGAACGTCCATATACCCGGTGGTCCGCGGAGCCTACAGCTGCTGCGGATCTTCTTTGGAAGCTGATATGTTGATGGCGTCAGTGGGCTACAAGTTGGGTTTCTCTGGATCTGCAGCCGTTTCTGCCAGCCCCCCCCGTAGGGTTTTTAATTTGGCGTTGGGGCTACGGTGTTCTTGCTTGAGGATTGATGTACAGTTTTATGACGTCTATTGGCTTTCCAGGTGGAGAAGACAGATTTGTCGTTGACCGGAGCCCAGGTTGGTTACGGACAACTAACCAGAGTCTACAGGAAGGTCAGGAGCATCTGCTCAACGTGCAGGCCGCTGATAAGTTTGGGATGAGAGGCTCCCCGGCTGTCGTGTCTGTGATCGCCGGACCCTTACAATTGAAACAAGCTTCATACACCGTACACCTTCCGGAAAGCGCTGCCCCGGGAAGCACGTAAGTTGCCATTCAGCGGTCTCTTTGGTTTTGGAGCCGCTGCCCCTGTCTACACCACTTGTCTCTTGTACTTTGAACATGTTTGTATGTCAAGGTTTCTGCTGTAGACCCAGATGACCGAGAGCAAGGAACCATGAAGTATTCTCTGCATGGAAGCGGAGCCGGTAATGTTTTTACCGTAGATGAAAGGACAGGAGGAATATTTGCCCAAAAGCCTCTGGATCGTGAGGAACACGCTCTCTGGAGGTTTGTGGTTCTTGCCACAGATGAAGGAGGAGATGGCCTCTCAGGGTTTGCCGATGTGATCATTTATGTAGATGATGTGAATGACCATGTGCCTCACTTCATCTGCGAGAGAAACCCCTGCAGTGGAGATGTGCTGGAAAACGCTCCTGCCAACGCGTCCGGCATGGAGATGAGCGCGGGTGATCGAGATGATAAAACCAAGGGTTCCAATGCTATTCTGACTTACTTCATCAGTAATAATCCCCTGGATCTTCGGCATAGACTCCTCCACCGGTGTTATTTATACAGCCCTCGGGAGCCTAGACCGTGAAGAGACAGATACTTACTTTCAGAGGAATGGCTTCCGGTCGGAACAGATCCAGGGCATCTCCTCTTATATCGCGTGAAGAAGGAGCAGGGTGAGTGTTTGGAATACCCCGTAATAATTGATGATTTAAATAAAATGAAGCCTTTCCGTCTAACATCCAGACTTTTGCTAAATGTAACCAATTGAAACGACGATCCCGGGTGGTTTAGTCCTGACGACACGCAACAATCTGTTTATTCTGTGTCATTAGGCTCACTTTTCGCGATGTTGAGTGATTTTGGGGAGGATTGCAGTCAGGATCTGTGTTTGTGGCTGCTGACTCTTAATAAATGTTGCTCCTGTGTAAATATGTAAGCGTACGCCGTTACATGCATGGACTTTAATGCGCTTCTTAAAGGGATAGTATCATATATACGACATGGAGGGGCAAATGCGTTGGGGGTCTTCAGGATCCTCCCAGTATTTTCAAAGGGGACACCATGTAACGGGACCCCTCAGCTATCATATGCACTAAAGGGGGTCTGATTGCTGTAGTGTCCCTTTAAAGACAATTTAGTGCGTGTTCAGGAAGATATTGCTTATTTGCTTTGTCTCTGGGATGCAACCGGTTTGAAGTGACTTCTCTAAGTAATCTGATTTTAAAAGGCATTTATTAAAAATCAGAGACATGGATTCTTTTGGGCAGCGAACATTCCCATAATCCTCCTGGGGTGAGAAGATTAGGTTAAGAGTTCTAGATTTATAATTTTTTTTTTTTAATACCTGTTTTTGTGTAGTTCTTGAACGAGTTGTGATGGAGCATCACGTTAAATGTATACAAAAGGCAGGAATATATGATATATTGTTAGAGAATTTGTTGATTTCCTTACAGGTGTTAAAGATTTCCAGGAGTTTGTGGAACCAGAAGGTTTACCTGAAGGGTCACGGCAGAGAAGCGGACCTATAGCTACTGGGACAGAAGATGACATCATCCTTCCACTCGCTGACAACGTTCTGACTCACGACCTCGCCGTTCCAGAACAACCCTGCGTGTAAAGCATTGGATGCAGGGGTAACCAGGCCGAGGTGACCACAGGCAGCCCTCCCTGTCTATGGAGTGATTATGCTGATGGGGCACCAAAGGCGCCAATTGCATTTGGTTGGGCCCCTTGTGGGGCAGCCTGCATTTATCATAGTGGTATATCAAGGGCAATCTCAGAGAACTGCCCCAGAGTAGTGTTTGCTGGATTTGACTACCTGCGACAAAACATGATACCATACTAACTACTTGGGTGTCATTTATGCATGTTTTCCAAGACAAAAAGGCTGCTCACCATGGGAGATGTTGGCCGGTTGCATCAGCTCCTGAGGGCCATGGCTGGTGGGTCCAGAGGAGACTTGCTGAGCAAGAAGTTGACCCAGGGACTTGTTTCCCCATTGAGATCCCCAGGATCAGGCAAGGAGGGGCCTGTGGCCTGTTCCTACACCATGCGCCACATCCAATATGGTGCCGACAGGAGCCACAAGGTCTGCTAAACCATGCTTTTGGCCTGCTGTGAAGTCCCACACCAACCCCAATATGGAGCTCACTAGGAATATATTTGATGGCGGCACCACAGCAGCTGGCGTGGAGGCAGGTGGATGCACGAAGGCTCCTGAAGATTCCTTGTTGTGGACACCTGCTGTTGTCAGGCCGTTTGTCTGCTTCTTCCCATCCTTTGGCTAGGCGTGTGATATCCACCTTGGCTGGGGGCTGGGTACGAGGTAGCATGGCCCTTCTCCCTCCTCTATTTTCCCCTTTCTCTCCACTTGCAGGGGTACCCATAGTGGTAGAAAGGGGTTCCCCGATGGTTCAGGGTAGATTTGTCCCTGGTCTTGGCTGCTCATGGGTCTTGTGGAAATATTGGAGAGGTGTAGAAGGCAAGCTGGGGGGCTTCTCCCATCTGTGGAATGGGGGCAATACTGGGTAACTGAGTTTTCCCCTGTTAACCCCTTGCTGTGAGTCAGGGCAGGTGAGCTCAAGGCTGGTCCAGACGGGACCGCATGCTTGGGGTTTGGCGCCTCATGCTGTGGATTCCAGGAGGGTGATGGGACTTAGCATAATACGGCCATGTGATGTGACTAAAACTCCAATTCTGTCATCTTAGGTGTTTTTAAGTAGCTGTAACAAGGACTACAGTTCTGAGCGTTTATAACCTATTGGATGTGAGTGCGCTGACTTAGAGATTGTGTATGGCTTTGGTCTTCAGCAGCAACCCTTATAATAAACGCTGGTTCAGGTGAGTGCCTCCCTTTTGGATCTGTATATATATATATATATTGTTTCCCTATCTTGCAGGAATCTCGCCGGCTCCTGCGGGACCCCCTAGAACTCCTGGTCGCTCTGGCACCGCCGGCGTACCCGGCTCCTCGCCCACGGCAGCAAGAAAGAAATCCAAATATTACCGGTAAGCGCGAACGCCATTCTCTCTACATACTGACACTACAGTACTACACACACTGACCCGGCACTATACATACACACACTGACACTACAGTACTACACACACTGACCCCGCTACTATACATACACACACTGACACTACAGTACTACACACACTGACCCGTACACTATACATACACGCACTGACACTACAGTACTACACACACTGACCCCGCTACTATACATACACACACTGACACTACAGCACTACACACACTGACCCCGGCACTATACATATACACACACTGACACTACAGTACTACACACACTGACCCGGCACTATACATACACACACTGACACTACAGTACTACACACACTGACCCCGGCACTATACATACACACACTGACACTACAGTACTACACACACTGACCCCGGCACTATACATATACACACTGACACTACAGTACTACACACACTGACCCCGGCACTATACATACACACACTGACACTACAGTACTACACACACTGACCCCGGCACTATACATACACACACTGACACTACAGTACTACACACACTGACCCCGGCACTATACATATACACACTGACACTACAGTACTACACACACTGACCCCGGCACTCTACATACACACACTGACACTACAGTACTACACACACTGACCCCGGCACTATACATATACACACACTGACACTACAGTACTACACACACTGACCCCGGCACTATACATATACACACTGACACTACAGTACTACACACACTGACCCCGGCACTATACATATATACACTGACACTACAGTACTACACACACTGACCCCGACACTATACATACACACACTGACACTACAGTACTACACACACTGCCCCCACTACTATACATACACACACTGACACTACAGTACTACACACACTGACCCCGGCACTATACATATACACACTGACACTACAGTACTACACACACTGACCCCGCTACTATACATACACACACTGACACTACAGTACTACACACACTGACCCCGGCACTATACATACACACACTGACACTACAGTACTACACACACTGACCCCGGCACTATACATATACACACTGACACTACAGTACTACACACACTGACCCCGGCACTATACATATATACACTGACACTACAGTACTACACACACTGACCCCGACACTATACATACACACACTGACACTACAGTACTACACACACTGCCCCCACTACTATACATACACACACTGACACTACAGTACTACACACACTGACCCCGGCACTATACATATACACACTGACACTACAGTACTACACACACTGACCCCGCTACTATACATACACACACTGACACTACAGTACTACACACACTGACCCCGGCACTATACATACACACACTGACACTACAGTACTACACACACTGACCCCGGCACTATACATACACACTGACACTACAGTACTACACACACTGACCCCGCTACTATACATACACACACTGACACTACAGTACTACACACACTGACCCCGACACTATACATACACACACTGACACTACAGTACTACACACACTGACCCCGACACTATACATATACACACTGACACTACAGTACTACACACACTGACCCCGACACTATACATATACACACTGACACTACAGTACTACACACACTGACCCCGACACTATACATATACACACTGACACTACAGTACTACACACACTGACCCCGGCACTATACATATACACACTGACACTACAGTACTACACACACTGACCCCACTACTATACATACACACACTGACACTACAGTACTACACACACTGACCCCGGCACTATACATACACACACTGACACTACAGTACTACACACACTGACCCCGGCACTATACATACACACACTGACACTACAGTACTACACACACTGACCCCGCTACTATACATACACACACTGACACTACAGTACTACACACACTGACCCCGGCACTATACATACACACACTGACAGTACAGTACTACACACACTGACCCCGGCACTATACATACACACACTGACACTACAGTACTACACACACTGACCCCGACACTATACATACACACTGACACTACAGTACTACACACACTGACCCCTGCACTATACATACACACACTGACACTACAGTACTACACACACTGACCCCGACACTATACATACACACTGACACTACAGTACTACACACACTGACCCCGGCACTATACATACAAACACTGACACTACAGTACTACACACACTGACCCCGGCACTATACATACACACTGACACTACAGTACTACACACACTGACCCCGGCACTGTACATACACACACTGACACTACAGTACTACACACACTGACCCCGGCACTATACATATACACACTGACACTACAGTACTACACACACTGACCCCGACACTATACATACACACTGACACTACAGTACTACACACACTGACCCCGGCACTATACATACACACTGACACTACAGTACTACACACACTGACCCCGGCACTATACGTACACACTGACACTACAGTACTACACACACTGACCCCGGCACTATACATATACACACTGACACTACAGTACTACACACACTGACCCCGGCACTATACATACACACACTGACACTACAGTACTACACACACACTGACCCCGGCACTATACATACACACACTGACACTACAGTACTACACACACTGACCCCGCTACTATACATACACACACTGACACTACAGTACTACACACACTGACCCCGACACTATACATACACACACTGACACTACAGTACTACACACACTGACCCCGACACTATACATACACACACTGACACTACAGTACTACACACACTGACCCCGCTACTATACATACACACACTGACACTACAGAACTACACACACTGACCCCGCTACTATACATACACACTGACACTACAGTACTACACACACTGACCCCGACACTATACATACACACACTGACACTACAGTACTACACACACTGACCCCGGCACTATACATACACACACTGACACTACAGTACTACACACACTGACCCCGGCACTATACATACACACACTGACACTACAGTACTACACACACTGACCCCGGCACTATACATACACACACTGACACTACAGTACTACACACACTGACCCCGGCACTATACATACACACACTGACACTACAGTACTACACACACTGACCCCGGCACTATACATATACACACTGACACTACAGTACTACACACACTGACCCCGGCACTGTACATATACACACTGACACTACAGTACTACACACACTGACCCCGGCACTATACATACACACACTGACACTACAGTACTACACACACTGACCCCGGCACTATACACACACACACACTGACACTACAGTACTACACACACACTGACCCCGGCACTATACATACACACACTGACACTACAGAACTACACACACTGACCCCGGCACTATACATACACACACTGACACTACAGTACTACACACACTGACCCCGGCACTATACATACACACTGACACTACAGTACTACACACACTGACCCCGGCACTATACATACACACACTGACACTACAGTACTACACACACTGACCCCGACACTATACATACACACTGACACTACAGTACTACACACACTGACCCCGGCACTATACATACACACACTGACACTACAGTACTACACACACTGACCCCGGCACTATACATACACACACTGACACTACAGTACTACACACACTGACCCCGACACTATACATACACACACCGACACTACAGTACTACACACACTGACCCCGCTACTATACATACACACACTGACACTACAGTACTACACACACTGACCCCGGCACTATACATACACACACTGACCCCGGCACTATACATACACACACTGACCCCGGCACTATACATACACACTGACACTACAGTACTACACACACTGACCCCGGCACTATACATACACACACTGACACTACAGTACTACACACACTGACCCCGGCACTATACATATACACTGACTCTACAGTACTACACACACTGACCCCTGCACTATACATACACACACTGACACTACAGTACTACACACACTGACCCCGACACTATACATACACACACTGACACTACAGTACTACACACACTGACCCCGCTACTATACATACACACACTGACACTACAGTACTACACACACTGACCCCGCTACTATACATACACACACACTGACACTACAGTACTACACACACTGACCCCGCTACTATACATACACACACTGACACTACAGTACTACACACACTGACCCCGGCACTATACATACACACACTGACACTACAGTACTACACACACTGACCCCGGCACTATACATATACACACTGACACTACAGTACTACACACACTGACCCCGGCACTATACATACACACTGACACTACAGCACTACACACACTGACCCCGACACTATACATACACACACTGACACTACAGTACTACACACACTGACCCCGACACTATACATATACACACACTGACACTACAGTACTACACACACTGACCCCGGCACTATACATACACACACTGACACTACAGTACTACACACACTGACCCCGACACTATACATACACACTGACACTACAGCACTACACACACTGACCCCGACACTATACATACACACACTGACACTACAATACTACACACACTGACCCCGGCACTATACATATACACACTGACACTACAGTACTACACACACTGACCCCGGCACTATACATACACACACTGACACTACAGTACTACACACACTGACCCCGGCACTATACATACACACACTGACACTACAGTACTACACACACTGACCCCGGCACTATACATACACACACTGACACTACAGTACTACACACACTGACCCCGGCACTATACATACACACGCTGACACTACAGTACTACACACACTGACCCCGGCACTGTACATATACACACTGACACTACAGTACTACACACACTGACCCCGGCACTATACATACACACACTGACACTACAGTACTACACACACTGACCCCGACACTATACATACACACACTGACACTACAGTACTACACACACTGACCCCGGCACTATACATATACACACTGACACTACAGTACTACACACACTGACCCTACAGTACTACACACACTGACCCCTACACTATACATACACACTGACACTACAGTACTACACACACTGACCCCGACACTATACATACACACACTGACACTACAATACTACACACACTGACCCCGGCACTATACATATACACACTGACACTACAGTACTACACACACTGACCCCGGCACTATACATACACACACTGACACTACAGTACTACACACACTGACCCCGGCACTATACATACACACACTGACACTACAGTACTACACACACTGACCCCGGCACTATACATATACACACTGACACTACAGTACTACACACACTGACCCCGGCACTATACATATACACACTGACACTACAGTACTACACACACTGACCCCGGCTCTATACATACACACACTGACACTACAGTACTACACACACTGACCCCGACAGTATACATACACACACCGACACTACAGTACTACACACGCTGACCCCGGCACTATACATATACACACTGACACTACAGTACTGCACACACTGACCCCGACACTATACATACACACTGACACTACAGTACTACACACACTGACCCCGACACTATACATACACACACTGACACTACAGTACTACACACACTGACCCCGGCACTATACATACACACTGACACTACAGTACTACACACACTGACCCCGGCACTATACATACACACACTGACACTACAGTACTACACACACTGACCCCGACACTATACATACACACACTGACACTACAGTACTACACACACTGACCCCTACACTATACATACACACTGACACTACAGTACTACACACACTGACCCCGGCACTATACATATACACACTGACACTACAGTACTACACACACTGACCCCGGCACTATACATACACACACTGACACTACAGTACTACACACACTGACCCCGGCACTATACATACACACTGACACTACAGTACTACACACACTGACCCCGGCACTATACATACACACTGACACTACAGTACTACACACACTGACCCCGGCACTATACACACACACACTGACACTACAGTACTACACACACACTGACCCCGGCACTATACATACACACACTGACACTACAGTACTACACACACTGACCCCGACACTATACATATACACACTGACACTACAGTACTACACACACTGACCCCGGCACTATACATACACACTGACACTACAGTACTACACACACTGACCCCGGCACTATACATACACACACTGACACTACAGTACTACACACACTGACCCCGACACTATACATACACACACTGACCCTACAGTACTACACACACTGACCCTGGCACTATACATACATACACTGACACTACAGTACTACACACACTGACCCCGGCACTATACATACACACACTGACACTACAGTACTACACACACTGACCCTGGCACTATACATACATACACTGACACTACAGTACTCCACACACTGACCCCGGCACTATACATATACACACTGACACTACAGTACTACACACACTGACCCCGGCACTATACATACACACACTGACACTACAGTACTACACACACTGACCCCGTCACTATACATACACACTGACACTACAGTACTACACACACTGACCCCGGCACTATACATACACACACTGACACTACAGTACTACACACACTGACCCCGACACTATACATATACACACTGACACTACAGTACTACACACACTGACCCCGACACTATACATATACACACTGACACTACAGTACTACACACACTGACCCCGGCAATATACATACACACACTGACACTACAGTACTACACACACTGACCCCGGCACTATACATACACACACTGACACTACAGTACTACACACACTGACCCCGGCACTATACATACACACACTGACACTACAGTACTACACACGCTGACCCCGGCACTATACATACACACACTGACACTACAGTACTACACACGCTGACCCCGGCACTATACATACACACACTGACACTACAGTACTACACACACTGACCCCGGCACTATACATACACACACTGACACTACAGTACTACACACACTGCCCCCGGCACTATACATACACACACTGACACTACAGTACTACACACACTGACCCCGACACTATACATATACACTGACACTACAGTACTACACACACTGACCCCGGCACTATACATACACACACTGACACTACAGTACTACACACGCTGACCCCGCTACTATACATACACACACTGACACTACAGTACTACACACACTGACCCCGGCACTATACATACACACTGACACTACAGTACTACACACACTGACCCTGGCACTATACATACACACACTGACACTACAGTACTACACACACTGACCCTGGCACTATACATACACACACTGACACTACAGTACTACACACACTGACCCCGCTACTATACATACACACACTGACACTACAGTACTACACACACTGACCCCGGCACTATACATATACACACTGACACTACAGTACTACACACACTGACCCCGACACTATACATATACACACTGACACTACAGTACTACACACACTGACCCCGGCACTATACATACACACACTGACACTACAGTACTACACACACTGACCCCGGCACTATACATACACACCCTGACACTACAGTACTACACACACTGACCCCGGCACTATACATACACACACTGACACTACAGTACTACACACACTGACCCCGACACTATACATACACACTGACACTACAGTACAACACACACTGACCCCGGCACTATACATACACACACTGACACTACAGTACTACACACACTGACCCCGACACTATACATACACACACTGACACTACAGTACTACACACACTGACCCCGGCACTATACATACACACACTGACACTACAGTACTACACACACTGACCCCGGCACTATACATACACACACTGACACTACAGTACTACACACACTGACCCCGGCACTATACATACACACACTGACACTACAGTACTACACACACTGACCCCGACACTATACATACACACACTGACACTACAGTACTACACACACTGACCCCGGCACTATACATACACACACTGACACTACAGTACTACACACACTGACCCCGGCACTATACATACACACACTGACACTACAGTACTACACACACTGCCCCCGGCACTATACATACACACACTGACACTACAGTACTACACACACTGACCCCGACACTATACATACACACACTGACACTACAGTACTACACACACTGCCCCCGGCACTATACATACACACACTGACACTACAGTACTACACACACTGACCCCTTCACTATACATACACACACTGACACTACAGTACTACACACACTGACCCTGGCACTATACATACACACACTGACACTACAGTACTACACACACTGACCCCGCTACTATACATACACACACTGACACTACAGTACTACACACACTGACCCCGACACTATACATACACACACTGACACTACAGTACTACACACACTGACACTACAGTACTACACACACTGACACTACAGTACTACACACACTGACCCCGGCACTATACATACACACTGACACTACAGTACTACACACACTGACCCCGGCACTGTACATACACACTGACACTACAGTACTACACACACTGACCCCGGCACTATACATACACACACTGACACTACAGCGCTTGACGCTCACACTCAAAATGACTCCATTATGTTGCGTTACATTTATTTATAAAGTGCCAGTAGATTCCGTAGCGTTGTTAAATGATTTAAAGTTAGAGACATACACTCTGAGGCTATAGTATATACACACTCGCATACACTACCCCTCACCTCGTGGAGACGCTGCTACCTTCTGCTTCTTCACCCTCAGCTTTCCTGCGGGGGCCGCATGGTGAGGAGAGTGCCGTGTATTACGTGACCCCCGCTGGCCGCCTCGCGGCACCCGCAGGAAAGCATAGGGGGCCAGATTGATGGCAGCCCTGCAAGAGGCTTGGACGCCACGAATGGGTTTGTTGAGCCCTGTTGTTATCTATCATTTATTGGTGGAGATCAGAGATATGCCGTCACGCGTCGTGGTTGGGATGTCTGTGCTCATGGGCACCCCTGCACCGTGTTAAGGTATTTATAATTCCGTTTCTGTTCCTTCATACATAGTGTATACTTAATGATCGCTTTGGGAGATGGATCTCAAACTTCTTAGTAGACTAGCTCATTCTTTTAATAGTCGGTTTTATTGAACAATAAAAATAATGGATGATGTCATGAAACCTTTTTTTTTTTTATGCGCCAACCATTAAGTATAATCTGGACTCGCCCAATACAGATGCCGCTGCCAGCCAAGGAGTCCTGGCCAGTTTCTTCAACAGTCTCCTGCATAAAAAGACAGGGTCCCCAGGCAGTCCGGGGGGCCGCCACGCAGAACGCACAAGGATCAGTCCGGGGGAGCCGCCACGCAGACCGCACAAGGGTCAGTCCGGGGGGCCGCCACGCAGACCGCACAAGGATCAGTCCGGGGGAGGCGCCACGCAGACCGCACAAGGATCAGTCCGGGGGGGCACCCACGCAGACCGTAGAAGGATCAGTCCGGGGGGCCGCCACGCAGACCGCACAAGGATCAGTCCAGGGGGCAGCCACGCAGACCGCACAAGGATCAGTCCAGGGGAGCCGCCACGCAGACCGCACAAGGGTCAGTCCGGGGGGGCGCCACGCAGACCGCACAAGGGTCAGTCCGGGGGGGCGCCACGCAGACCGCACAGGGATCAGCCAAAACACCAGGTATGAATGTATGGAGCTTGATGCTCGTCAGGATTATTTAATTAAACTCATACTATTCTCACTTTTCAATGCCAAAGAGAGCGTTCTTTGGGTGGTGGACGATTATCTGGGTTATCGGGTGAGCTGTAGACTTCTTTTTAATTGAGCACTTTTGTTTTTTAAAGAGAATATTTAATTTCTGAAAAGTGCAGCGTTTCTGCAGCCCCAGTTTCTATGACTTTTTATTTGAATGATTGTTTAAGCATATATTCAGTTATTTATGTAGATAACCGAGACTATGAATTGGTGTGATACTGATTTTTTTTTCTTGGCCGCAGGACAGATACCATCATCCAGGACGAGCTGGACAGGAGGACCCGCCGACAGGACACTGTGTTAGGCCTGGTTCTATGTAGAAGAAGAGTTGGCTGATCTCCTCGGACGGCTTAAAGCATAAAATAATAACAAACTGATGTAACCCAGACTTTCCTCCCCTGATCTTCGAACGCGTTGATTGTTCTGGATCCCTGCCACGCGAAGAGTGACTCTAAATTCTCTACCCCCTTAAAAATGAGAGAGGTGCTGCGGCGTTGGGATCCCTCGTCCCGACCCATCATGTTTATTCCAATGACATTCGGATGGATAGAAAATCAACCATGTTGTTTTGTAGACTGAGGGTGTTTTGTTATCAGTATATAATTACCTATTCATTAAAACCATTGATGGACGTATTAACGCATAGAAGAAACGTTGCAGAATTTGGTGAATAAATGCTGCGGCAAATTCAATTTATGACTTCTTTTATGTTGATTGTCACGGACAAAAGTAAAAATGCATTACAAATAGACTCATCGCCCACAATGTGCCCTTTCAATGTGCCCGCTTTATACCGATGGCTCCCCCGTTATACCCAGCGGTCTGAGCGTTACTGGGTTTGCTGCTTCAGTGTCACTTTGCGCCGGTCTCAGATTTGGTTTGCTCTCCCATGTATTGCGGTATGTATCAGATATTTGATTCAATTACAGCTCCCAAAATGACAGGGACAGCAAACATAGCGTCAGCGTGCCGGGGAAACGCTGCCAATCGGTGACCCCAAAAGACAATGAAAAGATGACAATTAATGTAAAGCCTCAATTCCATATGTTCAGATCAACTAGAGGAGACGGAAGCCGTGGTTTTAAAAAGTATGGAAGTAACTGGGGTCCTGGGCTTTTCCTCTAACCCGGTATTGGGATTGTTTTATTTCCTTACCTTGTAATGATTTTCCTTGAAAAGTCAATATTTTTAACAGAACATCGCTTAACATTAACACTTCACGGTCCTTGGTCCTGTTACAGAGCAGAAACCAGGCGGGAGCTTCTTAATGCTGGTATAACTAAAGAGGAGGGTGTTTCTGGCTTCAATAAACTATCATCGCAGTAACCCCCGCCTGCGTGTGCTTATTTGTAATAATTACAGAATGTGACGGCGTCAGGCTGTTTGTTCTAGTAATAACGCTTCTTATCGTATGGACTGGAAATAACTCTGCAGAAATTATATGCACCAGATAAATGATAATTGTGTGCTTCGCCCTCTTGTGGTGGAGTTGAGTATTGATTCCTATAATGTAACTTTGGTTATGGCGTTAAATATTCCCTACAGTCATATTGGAGGATGGCAATTCAGAAATGCGTCAGTGTTATATTATATTACCCCTCCAGTGGATTTATCTCCTCCATCCCAGCCAATCAACACGTCGACAGTGACTCTCCGTGTCCGAACTCCTAACTGCAACTCCCCCAAAGAATTCTACTGTCCCTTGAAGATCCGAGAAAATCAACGTGTGTTTCTATAATAAAATATTATTTTATGTGATCCACACTGGAAGACTAGCCGAGCGTCACCAAACCACCCAACGTTTCACTGAAAAACTGCGGTTTATACAAGAAACTCAAAATAAACACATAAGGCGTTTCACTTTGATGAGAAAGTACATTTTTTATTTACATAGAATTATAAAGGCATCATCTTTGAGATATTTCAGGCATCTAAACTCTTAGAAAAACACAAGGTGACAGAGGGATTCCCACTAGAAATGGGGCATTTCGGGAGACATTCATCACTCAGGCACATGAATCGCATCCACAATGGGGAGATTCACCGGGGTTCGTTTCGCTCCGGTGGGCATTTTAGCAGAAGACCTCAGGGACTGTTGTGCGCTGTCAGCCGGCGAGCACCTGGGGGTCAGAGTCAGAAGCATATTCAGAATTCATGATTCTGTTAAAAATACATAATTCTTTATTAGCGAGTTGTTCAAATAAGTGTCTCTTCTGGGTTACCACGTGAATGATACATGAAGCTGAGCACCAACTCATAATAGAGAAGACAAGTCCAACCCGCAGCCGCCGGCCGCAGCCAACTAACCTCGTGGCGCAGTCCATAGGGAACGGTGCCGCTAATGAGAGGTTTGAGGGTTCAATCCCGACCTCAGGCATTTAGGCTGCTCAACAAACTGGAAAATCTCATAATGAATCAATGAACCGCCCGCTCTTCTTACTGCCGCCCGTCATTATATCCCCCCTGTCCACTTTATGAACGCAGTGAGAGACCGCTTAGACATTCCAAGGCTGGCACCTTAATCCGGTTTAACATCCCTTCCATCATTCAGCAGCAGCAGCAGCGAGATGAGATCCTGCATTCCATCGTAACATGAAGGGCAGCTTGCCTGTAAATAAAGTGTTACTTATCAGTATAAAACATACAAAATACCCCATTTCTAACTAGAAAGCAACATATTCATTTGCTAATTTATTTGATCTAAACCTACACAGAACTATCATTAAACAGATGACTTTTTAGATCTGAAACGGTTGCTATTAAAGGCTATGAAGCTGTGAATGGCAGGATTCAGGATTGGATGAAAATCGGATTAAAAGACAAGTTTTATTTTTTTTTCCGCCACAACCTCAAATTCAAAAGTGGCGCACCGTGTACAGCACAGGACCAACAACGCCAAGGACCAGAGTTCGAATCCAACCAGCGGAAGATGTCAGGCGACTAAATCAAGGTAAGAATCATGTAATAAAACTTCTCTCCGGCTCTCCTCCCCCAGGGCGTGACTACACCAACGGAAATAACCATCTAAAAAATATAAAAAAAATTATTCATGTTTATTCCAGCCGACAATCAATATTTGCATAATGACCTTGTACCGCCCACATCGGGCACTGCGTAAAAGGGGCGGGGACATGGTAATTAGTGGGTGGACCCGCGCGTGACGTCATACCATTCCTCAAATTCCATTGGTCAGATCAACATATGACGTCGTATCACCGCCCCTTTGTGGGCGGTCTAGAACAATGACACCACCCATTTGGGGGGCGTTCCTTAGTTTGAAGGACAGAAGCTTTGAAATATGTCAATCACCAACTTTGACAGGCAGAGCGACCAATAAGAGAGCAGGAAAGTCAGTACAGTTTTTTCTGTTCTAGCCACATCTACGCAAACATGTATTTTTACTCCGTATCTACCGACTTTTTAGCATTTTTTCTATTCACCCCCCCCCCCGTATTAACAGCTAGAATCAGACTGTGCAGCGCGGACTGCGCTCACAAAATCGAATCAATGACTCAAAACAGAGCGAATCCTTACCTGATAACTCGAGCCCGGCGCGGAAGGCAGGAACCCAGTGGGCGGAGCAGGGAGAAAACACGACCTTTGGTGTGACGTAGCTGCTAAAGCGAACATTTGATTGGCTGAGGAAAGGCAAGGCGGTCTGTTACCTGCACAGAGAACTTGGCTGTGGTAGAGAGAGGGTGTGCGAATGCAGAGCTCCCTGTCCGCTTCTGCAATGGTCCAGGGCACGAAGCCGGTACCTACACCCCGCCTGGGGCTCGCTGCATGCTCCTCAGCCGGTACCTACCCCGCCTGGGGCTCGCTGCATGCTCCTCAGCCGGTACCTACTCCTCCTGGGACTCACTGCACGCTCCTCAGCCGGCACGAACTCGTGGATATGCGCGCCAGTTGCAGCCTGCACTCGGGAGGTCCCTCAGGTTTGAGGGGGGCGGCAGAAGATACGGATGGCTTTGAGTGAGGCTTCTACGGCTTCCATGGTATCCGGGACCAGCAGCCCTCACCAGCCCGCCACAGAGCCTCCAATGCAGAGCCCGGGGCTAAGACGCTTCAGCCGCGACCTGGAATCCATCCTAAAATGCACACAAGTGGTAAGAGATTGGGGTACATGAGGGGCCGGTATCCGGTAATAAACGGGTTTGTGTTCTGAGTGCTCGTCTGCTGTAATGCTACAGAGGGGGGAAGAGTATCGGGTATAAAGGGGACCGTCCCCCCCTACAGGTGCAGATGGGTCAGTCCGGGAAATAAGCTTGGAACCAACTTATTTTTAAGGCACAAAAATGTGTAAAAAGCGAATTCTTTTTCCCGGGGAGTTTCAATTTAACCCTGCCTGGGACCCGAATTACGGCGCAGGTGCCTGGTGGACCCACCCTGCGGTAATTGTTTAATTGATCCGGTGGACCCCACCCTTGCTGGGTAATTGATAGAATGTGGGGACTCACCCTGCCGGGCGGTGGATTAATTGACCTGCGTGCTCCACCCGTTACTTTCCTCGGGATTTATGAGAAGCGCAGACGCCGTGTTGGATTTTTAAACTGGTTCCACAGAACTTACCCGAGTTTGAAGCAGAAAGCCTTTACCCGCCGGGTCATTGCCTTAACATGCCTGTCTTACCGGTTACCGAGCTGCGCTGTGACCTGGATGCTCGGGACTCGAGGCTTCGGTAAGGATGCTGGCCGGGAACCTGTGTAATGAAATGCAATGTCTGCTTTGGCGTTTATGCATCGGGTGAGTGTGCTGTATATATTCTGTGTATATATTATATTATATTTATTATATTCTATACATCCCGGCATACAGATATAAGCGTTATCTCACCTGGCTCCCGGGATCTCCCGCGCCGGTATCTGCGCCGTCGGCGGCCCCTGTAAGAGAAAAGCGATAACCCGTAAGCATGGATGTGATCCGGTATATATCGAGCTGATGATACGGGCGGTGCCGCTCGGGTTACCTGTGAGAAGCCGCTCTATCTGCCGGCCGGGATCTCTCCCCGGGAGGCCTCCGTGCGCTCCGGGTCCGCGCGCTCTACTGACCGCCTAAAGGCCGGGTTTGGCTTCTGTAGCCCCTTAAATACGGCCCTGGAAGCCGAACCGCTCAGGTGCCGCTCGGGAGACAATAACGAAGAAATTAACCCCAAAAGTGCCGAGTTACCCGCTGGGATCATACAGCAGCCCGCGGAGCCCGGGAACAAAGGGTTAACACTGATTAAAGACATTTCTTAAACGATCAGTTTTGGGTTTTTCTCCAGTTTTTAATAGGGATTTTTTTCTATCAAACAGCGGCTATTGTGCGTAAAGAAGGATTCCGGCGCAAACGGTTAAAGCGGATCAATCGGCAGGAACGTTCCATCGGTTGCTATGGGGATTGCTCCACTTTTGCCGCTGCACCGGAGTTATTCTCTATACACATTGCCCGCTGTGGGTAGAGAAATCAAACCCTGTTTCAACTGGGAGAAAACCAGTAGCCAGAAGTATAGAAAGTACTAAAACCAGATGCGGGGGCTTTCCCTTTAACAATGAGCAGTGTTAGTCATACAGGTGCAGGGGCCTCACCTTTTTACCCCTGCCATTTAGTGCGTAATATAGGAGACGGGGGTATTTAATTAAATGCCCCTGTGGGAGTGCATGTTTACATCCCCTCACTCTATAACCTGTACCACTTCTGCTGGGAAGCTGTTCCACTTATCTACCACCCTATTTCTAAGTTGAGGTTACACTGTGAGGGAATGTAAATAAGTGGAACAGCCTCCCAGCAGAAGTGGTAGAGGTTATACAGTGAGGGGATGTAAACATGCAGGGGACGGGGATACGGCTCCTGAATATAAGACGAGACCAACGACCAACTGCTTACAGAAGGAATATCGAGCGGACGGCTCTCATAGACGAGGAAGAAACTTCACATACACTGCCCTGTCATATGTATTAATAATAGCCTTTGTCTAAAGTGAGAGGCTCAGAAGTAATGCAAGAAGTTCTACTTTACTGAGTGGGTGGTAGATAAGTGGAACTGCCACCCAGCAGAAGTGGTAGCGGCAAAGAGAGAGAATGTAATACACTTCTGCTGGGAGGCTGTTCCACTTATCTACCACCCACTCAGTAAAGTAGAACTTCTTGCATTACTTCTGAGCCTCTCATTTTAGACAAAGGCTATTATTTATACATATGACAGGGCAGTGTATGCATTATGCTGGGGGTGGAAGATTTTCACTGATTTACTGATATTACTCGGGATTATGTAGGGCCGACTCCAGCGAGCTTCTCCTGCAGAGAGAGCCCCGCAGGCCCTGCATAATGCATAGTTTAATTTAGCAGCGTCTGCCTGGACTGTTAGTGTATATGCGCGTAATGTAGTGTGATCTAATGTGGGTGTATATGGGCGTTTATGTAATAGGACATAACGTGGGTGTCTATGCGCATTATGTAATGCTAGATAGCGTGGGTGTATATGCGCGTTTATGCAATGGGATATTACGTGGGTGTACATGCGCGTTTATGTAATGGGATATAACGTGGGTGTATGTGGGCGCTTTATGTAATGGGATATAACGTGGGTGTATGTGGGCGCTTTATGTGATATAACGTGGGTGTATATGCGCGTTATGTAATGGGATATAACGTGGGTGTAAATGCGCGTTATGTAATGGGATATAACGTGGGTGTAAATGCGCGTTATGTAATGGGATATAACGTGGGTGTATATGCGCGTTATGTAATGGGATATAACGTGGGTGTAAATGCGCGTTATGTAATAGGATATAACGTGGGTGTAAATGCGCGTTATGTAATGGGATATAACGTGGGTGTATATGGGCGTTTATGCAATGGGATATAACGTGGGTGTATATGGGTGTTTGTGCAATGGGATATAACGTGGGTGTACATGCGCGTTTATGTAATGGGATATAACGTGGGTGTATATGGGCGCTTTATGTAATGGGATATAACGTGGGTGTATGTGGGCGCTTTATGTGATATAACGTGGGTGTATATGCGCGTTATGTAATGGGATATAACGTGGGTGTAAATGCGCGTTATGTAATGGGATATAACGTGGGTGTATATGCGCGTTATGTAATGGGATATAACGTGGGTGTATGTGGGCGCTTTATGTAATGGGATATAACGTGGGTGTAAATGCGCGTTATGTAATGTGGGTGTATATGGGCGTTTATGCGCGTTGTGTAGCGTGATATAACGTGGGTGTATATGGGCGTTTATGCAATGGGATATAACGTGGGTGTATATGGGTGTTTGTGCAATGGGATATAACGTGGGTGTATATGGGCGTTTATGCAATGGGATATAACGTGGGTGTATATGGGCGTTTATGCAATGGGATATAACGTGGGTGTATATGGGCGTTTATGCAATGGGATATAACGTGGGTGTATATGGGCGTTTATGCAATGGGATATAACGTGGGTGTATATGGGCGTTTATGCAATGGGATATAACGTGGGTGTATATGCGCGTTTATGCAATGGGATATAACGTGGGTATATATGGGCGTTTATGCAATGGAATATAACGTGGGTGTATATGGGCGTTTATGCAATGGGATATAACGTGGGTGTATATGGGCGTTTATGCGCGTTGTGTAGCGTGATATAACGTGGGTGTATATGCGTGTTTATGCAATGGGATATAACGTGGGTGTATATGGGCGTTTATGCAATGGGATATAACGTGGGTGTATATGGGCGTTTATGCAATGGGATATAACGTGGGTATATATGGGCGTTTATGCAATGGAATATAACGTGGGTGTATATGGGCGTTTATGCAATGGGATATAACGTGGGTGTATATGGGCGTTTATGCGCGTTGTGTAGCGTGATATAACGTGGGTGTATATGCGTGTTTATGCAATGGGATATAACGTGGGTGTATATGCGTGTTTATGCAATGGGATATAACGTGGGTGTATATGGGCGTTTATGCAATGGAATATAACGTGGGTATATATGGGTGTTTGTGCAATGGAATATAACGGGGGTGTAAATGCGCGTTTATGCAATGGGATATACCGTGGGTGTATATGGGCGTTTGTGCAATGGGATATAACGTGGGTGTATATGGGCGTTTATGCGCGTTGTGTAGCGTGATATAACGTGGGTGTATATGCGTGTTTATGCAATGTGATATAACGTGGGTGTATATGGGCGTTTGTGCAATGGGATATAACGTGGGTGTATATGGGCGTTTATGCAATGGAATATAACGTGGGTGTATATGGGCGTTTATGCAATGGAATATAACGTGGGTGTACATGCGTGTTGATATGTAATGTGATATAACGTGTGTGTATGCACGTTATGTAATGGGATATAACGTGGGTGTATATGCGCGTTATGTAATGGGATATAACGTGGGTGTATATGCGTGTTATGTAATGGGATATAACGTGGGTGTATATGTGCGTTATGTAGTGTGATATAACGTGGGTGTATATGGGCGTTTATGCGCGTTTTATGTAATGTGATATAACGTGGGTGTATATGGGCGTTTATGTAATGGAATATAACGTGGGTGTATATGGGCGTTTATGTAATGTGATATAACGTGGGTGTATATGCGCGTTTTATGTAATGTGATATAACGTGGGTGTATATGCGCGTTTTATGTAATGTGATATAACGTGGGTGTATATGCGTGTTTTTATGCAATGGGATATTACGTGGGTGTATATGGGCGTTATGTAATGTTAGATAGCGTGGGTGTATATGGGCGTTATGTAATGTGATATAACGTGGGTGTATATGGGCGTTTTATGTAATGTGATATAACGTGGGTGTATACGCGTGTTATGTGGCGTGATATAGGTGTATGTATATGTGCGTTATGTAGTGTGAAATAACGTGGGTGTATATGCACGTTATGTAATGGGATATAACGTGGGTGTATATGCGTGTTATGTAGCGTGATATAACGGGGGTGTATATGTGCGTTATGTAGTGTAATATAACGTGGGTGTATATGCGTGTTATGTAATGGGATATAACGTGAGTGTATATGCGTGTTATGTAGCGTGATATAACGGGGGTGTATATGTGCGTTTATGTAATGTGATATTACGTGGGTGTATATGGGCGTTTTATGTAATGTGATATAACGTGGGTGTATATGGGCGTTTTATGTAATGTGATATAACGTGGGTGTATATGCGTGTTATGTGGCGTGATATATGTGTATGTATATGGGCGTTATGTAGTGTGATATAACGTGGGTGTATATGCGTGTTATGTAATGGGATATAACGTGGGTGTATATGCGTGTTATGTAATGGGATATAACGTGGGTGTATATGCGTGTTATGTAGCGTGATATAACGGGGGTGTATATGTGCGTTTATGTAATGGGATATAACGTGGGTGTATATGGGCGTTATGCGCGACTGCGGCTCCCAGCGATGTCACCGATCTTCTTATCCAATGAAGTCTGTCCCTCAATTGACTTTCATGCGTCTGTCCCCGGCGGGGTTATTAAGACCGAGCCGTTCTATTGTTTAGCGCAGGCTGTATAAGGAGTCAGATCGGGCGGCCGAGCCGTTCTGAGACTCCGTAGAATCCGAGTCGTGGAGCTGTTGGGAATCTCGTTTAATGCGATTTAATGAGAATTTACCCCGTTCTGCATAAAACGGAAAGAATGATTTCTCGTCTCTGCGCTTTTCCTCGTTAATACGGAATATTTTCTTGAGAAGCGGCGTATTTCCAGAATCGCTCGGCCCGTTAGTGTCTCGGCGGACCGAGTGTCTCTGCGCTTTTCCTCGTTAATACGGAATATTTTCTTGAGAAGCGGCGTATTTCCAGAATCGCTCGGCCCGTTAGTGTCTCGGCGGACCGACACACAGAAGGCCACGTCTTCGCCGCGTTTAGAAGGTAAATGCCGTTTAAAAGCAGTTAACCCTTTCATGCAGAGCCGTTTCCGCTCGGCAGCCGTACAGGGCGATACGCGGTAAGTACTCGAGACTTTATGGACGCTTGGAGGAACGTCGGCAGGTACACAGAGAAGCCGATCTCCTTGGTGTCGCTTTATTCTAGTCCTGGCCCTTCCGGACGGTGCCCGCAGCCCCACGGGAGCCTTGAGCGCGGTTTAGGTAGCGGCTTCCTAACGGGTTTGGGATTTAGTTTAATGATAAACGTCACTTCTGTCTCCTCGTCTGTCTGTAGAAGAACCTTATCTGCTCCCCCATTTTATTAAACCCGGGGGGGGGGCAGCAGTCGTATTTAACCCCTCGAAGAACCGCAGGACCTGAACGCCTAAACCCAACTTCCTCGCCTTGGATCGTCGGGTCCGTCGGAAAGAAATGTTTCCAAAAACTAGAATCCGAAAAACACTAAAAACGAATAAATCCTAGAATATTCGACTCGAGCCGGAAGATAACTGCAGCCGCCGTCCGCCCCGTAAGCGGTCGTTTGCTGAGCGGATTACGGGACGGACGCCGTCTACAGTTATCTGCCACGCATTATATATCTAATGCATAACGTTTATATCCAGAGGTGTCTAACTCCAGGCCCCGAGGGCCACAAATAGACCAGGATTTTGATCTCGCTGAACACACACATGCTGTAATATGTTCAGAGCAACTGCATTGAGCTGCCAGTGCCCGTCCTGGATATCCAGAAAGCCTGGTCTGGTTGTGGCCCCCGGGGCCTGGAGTTGGACCCCCCGTCTCTAGTAAATGCCCGTCTGATCTCCGTTGTCTCCTGTCTGCAGCTCCCGGCTCTTCTCTCCTCCGTCTGTATCGAGAGCATCATGGAGCGCTTCCCCCGCGAGGGACTCTATTTCTCGGAGTTCATGGTGACCGGAGTTCTGCTGGTGATGTTCGGCCTCCGCCTGCGCGCCAAGGTGCTGCACGTCAACCGGGACCCCGCGGTGAGTTCAATAAATCTCTCTGCACTCGGCTTTTACTGTAACGTGCCGTTCGGTTCACGTAATCACTGATGTCTCCTATTCTGTGCAGCTCTGTGACCCAACGTTTATCACGAGCCGTAATGAATGGCGGCAGAAAACGCCCCGAGAAGGCAGTCGCTGCCTGATTCAGGGACTCGTCGCTCGCTTTGCCGACTGCGTGTGAAGCTGGAGTGCGCGAAACATTATCCTGCAGCCTCATGAGTAGAGAAGAAAGGGAACTTTTCAAGGCTGTGCAGTGACTCGGCGCTGGCTTCGGTCTGACTGCCGACGGCTTCCTGCTCAACTCCGGCGACTGCTTGGTGCCCCTGGACAGAAGAGACCTGAACAGGTAAGAGACGCGTTCCTCTCTATTTTACATCTAATAGAAATGAATACAAAGAATAACGCGATCTGAGGATGTGGCATTTATTACGACTAAAGATGGGGCTCGAGAGAATATTTGTTGGGTCGGAACCCCAAAAATCTCGAGCTGTTCCTGTCCGGCTACCTGCTTTACATACGGCTCCGAGCTCCTGATTCACGCGTTATCTGCTTGCTGCGTCTCTTGTTTTATTTATTATATTAGTGCTCCTCGTGAAAATGCATATTCCTGCATCTGTACACAAAATATACAGAAATATGTGCGTCATGTAAGGTTATTTTACGTGGGTGTATATGCGCGTTATGTAATGTGTGTGTATATGCGTGTCAGTAATGTAATTCCAAAATAAAGAGGCAGGAGTCGACACTTAAATGGTAAGGTGAGTTTAGTGCACACAGCCTGAGTGAAATAAACTCGCCTTACCATTTGAGTGCGGATTCCTACTTCTTTATTTTGGATTTATTGAAGGACTTGGTGGTATCCTGGCTCGTGCGCCATCTCACAACTGAGTGCTGTATTCCAACCTTTGTTTGTTTACATTATGTAATGTGGTATAATGTGGGTGTATATGGCCGTTATGTAATGCAATTATAACGTGGCTGTATATGGGCGTTGTTCAATGTTGTCTAACATGGTGTATATGTGCGTTGTGATATATTACGTGGGTGTATATGTGCGTTATGTAATGTAGTGTGATATAACGTTGGTGTATATGGGCGTTATGTAATGTGATATTAGGTGGCTGTATATGCGTGTTGTGTGATATAACGTGGGTGTATATATATGGTGTAATCTGATGTGATATTACATGGGTGTATATGGGCGTTATGCAATGTGATATAACGTGACTGTATATGGGCGTTGTGTAGTGTGATATTATGTGGGTGTATATATATGCATGTTATGTAATATGATAACGTGGGTGTTTATGCGCGTTATGTAATGATATATTACGTGGGTGTATATGCGCGTTATGTAATGGGATATAACGTGGGTGTATATGCGCGGTATGTAATGGGATATAACGGGGGTGTATATGCGTGTTATGTAATGTAGTGTGATATTACGTGGGTGTATATGCGCGTTATGTAATGTGATATTACAGGGGTGTATATATATGCATGTTATGTAGTGTGATATTACGTGGGTGTATATGCGCGTTATGTAATGTGATATTACAGGGTTGTATATGCGCGTTATGTAATGTGATATAACGGGGGTGTATATATATATGCATGTTATATAATGTGATATAATGTGGGTGTATGTGTGTGTGTTATGTAATGTGATATAACGGGGGTGTATATATATATGCGTGTAATGTGATATAATGTGGGTGTATGTGTGTGTGTTATGTAATGGGATATAACGGGGGTGTATATATATGCGTGTTATGTAATGTGATATAATGTGGGTGTGTGTGTGTTATGTAATAGGATATAACGTGGGTGTATGTGTGTGTTATGTAATGGGATATAACGTGGGTGTATGTGTGTTATGTAATGTGATATTACATGGGTGTATATGTGTGTTATGTAATAGGATATAACGTGGGTGTATGTGTGTGTTATGTAATGGGATATAACGTGGGTGTATATGTGTGTTATGTAATGTGATATAACGGGGGTGTATATATATGCGTGTTATGTAATGTGATATAATGTGGGTGTATGTGTGTGTGTTATGTAATAGGATATAACGTGGGTGTATATGTGTGTTATGTAATAGGATATAACGTGGGTGTATATGTGTGTTATGTAATGGGATATAACAGGGGTGTATATATATATATATATATGTATGGGTGTTATGTTATGTAACAGAGACTGCATTTCTGGCTGAAGCAATGACTGCTCTCCCCGCTGAGGGTTAATGATGGGGCAGAAGCTGTAATTTGCCTGTTTTGCTGCCATCTAGAAATCTGCTGCCCGTGTCGGGTTTCCATCGTCAGACGAGGAGATAAAACCCGCCGGCTGCGGCTCCGGGGTGGCTTTTGCTGAGCTGTTTATACAGATGTGGCCCTCGTATTCTCCGTTTATCTACCACCCGACTTCTCAGAGGTTATACAGAGAGGGGACGTAAACATGCAGGGGACGGGGATACGGCTCCTGAATCTAAGACGAGACCAACAACTGCCTAAGGTATTAGTCTTTCCAGCAGGAAAACAAGCAACTGACAGGGTGGCAGATAAATTGAACTGCATCGTATAAATCATATCTGTGTATTAAGCATGGGACTGGAAGCTTTTATCATAAGACGATGTATTCCGCGGATTAACCGGCCGGGTGAGAGTCTCCTCTGTAGCTCGTCCTTCGCCGGCGGATGGTTAGTCGCCGTCCCCTCTGTTCATGCGCGGGGCGGTAATAGGAGAGGGAGAAGAGAGCGTTAAGCAGAAGGCTGAGGTGAGTTTTCCTGCCCCGATTAGGTGCCCAAAACGGCCAATGACTGAACAGTCGCCCGTGATTCCTGCTGTAACCACTCTGACATTAATCAATCAGATTCGGGGCCTCGTATCCCCGTCCCCTGCGTGTTTACATAACCTCTACTGAGAAATCGGGTAGTAGATAAGTGGAACAACCGGCCAGTAGAAGTGTATTACATTCTCTCACTGTATTTGCCGCTACCGCTTCTTCTGGGATGCAGTTCAATTTATCTGCCACCCTCTCAGTTGCTTGTTTTCCTGCTGGAAAGACTAATACCTTAGGCAGTCGTTGGTCTCGTCTTAGATTCAGGAGCCGTATCCCCGTCCCCTGCATGTTTACGTCCCCTCTCTGTATAACCTCTGAGAAGTCGGGTGGTAGATAAACGGAGCAGCCTCCCAGCAGAAGTGTATTACATTCTCTCGCTGTATTTGTCGCTACCACTTCTGCTGGGAGGCAGTTCCATTTATCAACCACCTTCTCGGTAAAGAGAAACTTCCTGACATTCCTTCTAAGCCTCTGACTCTCTAGTTTCAGACGAGGGTCTCTTATTCTAACGTTTCTCCTCCTTTTTGTACTTTATCGCAGTTCCTCCCCGTACGCTCCTGGTTACATGAGGCCGTCGGGCGTTCTGTATAAGTGATAATTCTGGTGGTAAAAGTGGAGTAATCACCATAGCAACCAATACACCGTTCCTGCCACTTCATTCTGCGCCAGAATCGCTCCTTATACAGTTAGTGTTGGTGGTGTTAGTAGTGTTGGTGGCATTAGTGGTGTTGGCGTTGCTGGTATTAGTAGTGTTTGTGGTATTAGTGGTGGACGGCAGCGATACTCTTCATAATTTCTTCTTTAGAAGTCTTAGCAACGATGTTCTCCTCAGTCTGTGACGGCCAAGACCCGACAGCTCTGCCCACCGAAGTAGAGGAGATTCCTGGTTTGGAAGCCGAGGTGGAGACTTCTCGATAGCCGCTCCATCTGATCAGAAAAACGAGAACCATCTTCTAGCGGCAAGGAGGTCTTATTCTGAAACTTCCATGACTGCCGGATCCACTTCAGGTGCATCACAAGCCTGATTAAAGCAAGTGTTTAGTTAGTGTTGGTATTAGTAGTGTTAGTGGTTGGTGGTTTTAGCAGTGTTGGTGGTAGTGTTGGTGGTATTAGTAGTGTTGGTGGTATTAGTAGTAGTGTTAGTGGTTGGTGGTATTAGTAGTGTTAGTGTTGGTGGTGTTGTTAGTGTTGGTGGTATTAGTAGTGTTAGTGTTGGTGGTATTAGTAGTGTTGGTGGTATTAGTAGTGTTAGTGGTTGGTGGTATTAGTAGTGTTAGTGTTTGTGGTATTAGTAGTGTTTGCGTTATTGGTAGTATTAGTAGTAGTGTTAGTGTTGGTGGTATTATTAGTGTTGGTATTAGTAGTAGTGTTAGTAGTATTACTGTCTGTGGGTGACACGGATCCTGCGGGGAGAGGGATTTACGGAGCTGGGAGATAGTCGGAGGGGAAAGCTCTTTGGTTTTTCCTGCACTATGCATGTTTATGAAGATGTCGCTCCAAAGTGTGACCCTTAGTGAGTGAGGTCTACCTGAAAGGCGAATGAACCTGTCCCGACGGGCCGGGTGTTTGTTTTCCTTTGATGGCTTTAATCAGGTTTGTGATGCACCTGAAGTGGATCCGGCAGTCATGGAAGTTTCAGAATAAGACCTCCTTGCCGCCAGAAGATGGTTCTCATTTCTCTGATCAGATGGAGCGGCTATCGAGAAGCCTCCACCTCGGCTTCCAAACCAGGAATCTCCTCTGCTTCGGTGGGCAGAGCTGTCAGACCTTTGCCATCACAGACGGAGGAGAACATCGTTGCTAAGACTTCTAAAGAAGAAATTATGAAGAGTATCGCTGCCGTCAAATTCGCCGTGGACTTCTTGTGTGACGCTTCTATCAAATCCATGAGTATGTCGGCCAGAGCTTCTGCTTTGTGTTGCTGTCAGAAGAGCTGTATGGTTGAATAGGCTACTTAATATCCCTTTCAGGGGCAGATCCATGTTTGGGGAAGATCTTGAATCCCAGTTAGAAAGACCTACAGGTGATTTTCTTTGAGGTATTCACAGTGGTGAAAAGATTTCAGCTTTTCCATCCGTACCTTCCTGGTCAGCACCAGGGATATGGCTCCAGGCACCCAAAGACTCACAGAGAGCGGGGACACAGAGGCCGTTCCCTTGGCAAAAAAAGATTGTACGGATTCCTTTCCCAAACGGCCCCAGGATCCTAAGGGTTCGGCATGACGCCACCTGTATTCCAGTAGGAGGAAGGCCGGGGTTCTTCAGAAGGCTACCTGTTAGTTTCAGACCAGACTGGCTTCTGATGCCTCCTTCCCCAAGATCAGACCAGACCAGACCAGACGTGCCTTTCTTCTGTGCTCTATCAATCCGTTCCAAGACTTTCAGGCTTTTATACCCATCCCTGAGCTAGAAAATAATTTTGGAATCTACTCTTGGGTTTTCCTGGTCCCAACAGCCGTTTCAGTCTTATATTAGACGTCCGTTATTTCAGATTCAGGATGGAGACTCTAAAATCTGCTCTGGACACTTTATGCATCAACGACTTCTTGGTCTCCATAGACCTTAAAGATACTCATAGTCTTGTTCCTATCCTCTTGTCTCATCAAAAGGTTCTTGGTATAGCGATTCCTTGGGAGGCAGAGACTTATTTCCAGTTTCAGGCTCATCCATTTGGCCTCACGTCGGCCCCCAAGGTTTTCACAAAGCTTTTGGCTGTGGTAGTGGCTGCATGAGGGAATTTCATTCCCTACCTAGACGATTGGTTCATCCGGACCCATTCAGCATTCAGTCGCTGGTGATTCAAGTGCTTTCCTCCCGAAAAACATCCATAAGGACTTGTATGTCTTTGGCTGGCAAAATGGCTTCTGCAAGGTACGCAGTTCCCTGGACTCTGGCCCACTTAGGAACACTCTAGAATTGTTTTGATTTCCGGCTCCCCAGGGTTCTGCAAAATATCAAACAAGATCAGCTTCAGTTATCCTCATAGCTCCTGACCGGCCAAACAGGATCTGGATGTGGACTTGATCTCCCTCCGTTCCAGATCTCTGCATCTTCTTCAGCAGGTTTTGGATGCTGAAACTTTTTTTGGGCTGAAGGGATTTCCGCTTCAGTTACAGAGACCCTTCTTTTAAACCGCAGGCGTGTCGGCTCTCCGAGGTTACAATCTGGAAGAGGTTCCATTCTTGGTGGAGCTCCAAAGGTTTGTCCGCTACTCCATGTCTTCCTAACTTGATTTAAGCTTCAGGAAGGTTTAGATTCCAGATTACAACCTTCTACCGTTAAGGTCAGTATTTCAGCCATCAGCACCCTTTTGGGATATGAACCGGTCTCCCTATCCGCAGTCAGATGTATTTTCTAAAGCTCTAGTCTGGATTAGACCTCGTCCTATTTCCAAGACGGTTCCTTGGAACCTTAATCTGGTGCTTTACAGTCTCCTGTTCCTCTTCAATCGTTGTCTCCATCTTCTGTCCCTGAAGCATTTCTGGAATCCATCACCTCCGTCAGATGCCTGAGTGAGCGACAGACCCTGTCTGTTAGGAACCCTTTCTGTGATTATTCCTGGATAAAGCGGGGCTTTCGTTACGTCCTGGGCTGTCACCCAAAGTCCTTTCAGTTTTCCCCAATAATCCGGACGTTGGTTGACCGGCATTCTTTCCATCTCCTCAGGCGGGAGAGATTGCGCTTCGTTCCCTGGGTTTGAAAAGGCGTCTTCTTTTATGCCCGGTCCTTCCGGAAGTCTCTGCGGCAGTCTCTGGCCTTCTCTGTTATTTCCGAACGCTCTATCGCCAGTTGGATTATTTCGGGGATCGGCATGTTGAGCCGCGGGGAAGTCTCCGGTATCCGGGTCACTCAGCTTGTGCGGATTCTGCCTCATTTCCGGTAAATCTGCTGGCCGGGGTAATTACTTCTATTACCCCGCGTCGTGCGCTCGTTGCGATGTCCGTGGAAGACGTTTCTGGTTCCCGACCCTTCGATGGTTTGTATTTATCTATCGGGTCGCCGGGGGATGCAGGTCGGTTCCTACCGACAGCTTCTTTTCCCTGCTGGTCGCTGGTGACGCTTCTTCCCTCCCTTCTTTCTAATATTTTTACATCTAATTTCCTTGTTTTGGGGTATTTTGTTGTTATCTGGGGTTGTTCATGAGGTGAGGGCTTGGTTTATAGTCCGGTCCTATCTACCATCTATCCTGCGGATACCGCATCGCTTTAAGAAGCCAGAGACTTGTTACAATCTTTTCCAGCGTCTCGAGCCGCAGATTATCGCTCCGGTCTTTGGGTCACATGATCGTGAATCGGCAACAAACTTCATTCCATGACTGAGGTATCAGAGGGCTGGAGGACACCCGGGGAGCGTCTCCAGCAGATTGTCAGCTCTTGTGGCTTTACACACAGCATGGCCTTTGGCGGTAATGCTAAGAAAATGTATATAATAAAGTATAATATATATATAAATGTACATTCCAGGAGCGGGGATGGAAAGGAGTCTCATGAAGCAGACATGCGCCAGAATCTCACGTGTCTTCTCTTCTCGTAGGATTTGGTGAATTTGGGGTCAGCGCCCTGTTTTTCTTCATCGCCGCGGTAACGTTGGCCGCCATCAACCACAAGTCCGGCTCGGCGATCGCTGCAGCGGTAAGAGAATCTCTTTACTAATCTTTCCCAATCAAACCCAAACTGTACTTTTAACCCTTTTGTTGCTGTGGCTCGGGTTGGTGACCCCGAGTGTCTGTATTATGATTAAATCTCGTAGCCACTAACCTCCTGCTTGTAGCCCGAGAGCCGCGTTACTCCGGCCGCGCAAAAAGAAAATGGAGACTTCTGCGGCAGAATAATCGACTTTTATTGGACGAACGATCCCGAGAATCGACCTCCTTTATCAAATCAGAAGCAGCGCTGGCCACTGAGCGTGTGGGTGAGACGCGGGCGGCAGTGCGGGGGTTAAGGGGAATGATAGACGGGTAAGGTGCGGGGGTCACAGCGGATTAGGGGGGGAGGGGGAGAGAGAACGGCATTCTTAGAAATCTCGTCTATATCTTTAGGCGGACGAAGTGAAGTCTGTTCCATGCGGAGAATCCAGACATTAGCATCAAATCACAGAAACATCATACGAAGCTCCGGTAACACGAATCCGGTGCACATGTTTAGTCCGTGTCCTCAGTGCTGAAAGGGTTAATCTTTATTTCACGTGGTTTGTGTGTTTTTTTTTTTTTTTTTTTTTTTTGTTTTTTTTTTATAGCTCCCCGTCAGTGCTTTTGTTCTGAGATCCCGATAGAGCGGCTTCTGGGGGGCAGTTGTTGTTGTTCTCGTGGTCCGTCGGGGGGCTGTTGTTGTTGTTGTTGTTGTTGTTCTCGTGCTCCGTCTGGGTGACTTGGTGGCCGTCGGGGTGCAGTTGTTGTTATCGTGGTCCGTCTGGGTGACCGTCGGGGTGCAGTTGTTGTTCTCGTGGTCCGTCTGGGTGACTTGGTGGCCGTCGGGGTGCAGTTGTTGTTGTTGTTCTCGTGGTCTGTCGGGGGGCTGTTGTTGTTCTCGTGCTCCGTCTGGGTGACAGTTGTTGTTCTGGTGGTCCGTCTGGGTGGCCGTCTGTCTGTCCGTTGATCACACGGATCGTATACACGCCATTTGCCGGTGTACCCGTGTGTGATGCGGTTCGGACCGGTCCTGGTTTACCGCTTGTTAGTCTGTTGGGGATCGGCGGTTCGGAGATTATATTTTCCGGTTCCCTCTAGTGTAGGATTGCCATCAATTAACCATTTCAGCACTGAGGACACGGACTAAACATGCGCACAGGATTCGTGCCGCGTTACCGGAGCTTCGTATGACGTTTCTGGGATCCATTCTGGATGTCGCAGAACTCGTTATTTTTACAAATAATTCTACGTTTCTTGTGGGATTAAAGCCCCGGAGGACAACAGCCCCTAAACCTGTAACAATCATATTGTCCTTTCAGCAGCACAAAAACCGCTGGTGTTACCGAGACAGTGACCCGCTATTAGGGGTTAATGGGTTAATCCCTACAGAAGCAGTTTATAACAAAATGCTTTAAATGGTAAAGTGAACGCGGGTTTGAGGGTGTGACGTGTGCTGCTGCAGAACATTTTACATACATGTAGCGTGTTTACACACGGTACTTACCTCTGGCACCCGATGTGTTAAACGAGCAGAACGAGTCACGGGATTTCCCTGAGGGCCACAAATAGGCCAGGATTTTGATCTCGCTGAACACACACATGATGTAATATGTTCAGAGCAACTGCATTGAGCTGCCAGTGCCCGTCCTGGATATCCAGAAAGCCTGGCCTGGTTGTGGCCCCCGGGGCTCCCCCCTGTTTCTAGTAAATGCCCGTCTGATCTCCGCTGTCTCCTGTCTGCAGCTCCCGGCTCTCCTCTCCTCCGTCTGTATCGAGGGCATCATGGAGCGCTTCCCCCGCGGGGGACTCTATTTCTCGGAGTTCGTGGTGACCGGAGTTCTGCTGGTGATGTTCGGCCTCCGCCTGCGCGCCAAGGTGCCGCACGTCAACCCGGGACCCCGCGGTGAGTTCAATGAATCTCTCTGCACTCGGCTTTTACTGTAACGTGCCGTTCGGTTCACGTAATCACTGATGTCTCTTATTCTGTGCAGCTCTGTAACCCAACATTTATCACGAGCCGTAATGAATGAACGGCGGCAGAAAACGCCCCGAGAAGGGAGTCGCTGCCTGAGTCAGGGGCTCGTCGCTCCCTTTGCTGCCTGCGTGTGAAGCTGGAGTGCGCAAAACATTATCCTGCAGCCTCATGAGTAGAGAAGAAAGGGAACTTTTCAAGGCTGTGCAGTGACTCGGCGCTGGCTTCGGTCTGACTGCCGACGGCTTCCTGCTCAACTCCGGCGACTGCTTGGTGCCCCTGGACAGAAGAGACCTGAACAGGTAAGAGACGCGTTCCTCTCTATTTTACGTCTAATAGAAATGAATACAAAGAATAACGCGATCTGAGGATGTGGCATTTATTACGACTAAAGATGGGGCTGGAGAGAATATTTGTTGGGTCGGAACCCCAGAAATCTCGAGCTGTTCCTGTCCGGCTACCTGCTTTACATACGGCTCCGAGCTCCTGATTCACGCGTTATCTGCTTGCTGCGTCTCTTGTTATATTTATTATTATTATTAGTATTATATCGGTGCCCCTCGTGAAAATGCATACTCCTGCATCTGTACACAAAAGGACCGGGGGCAGAACTCTTGCGCTGCGGGTTTTTGCGGTTTGTTGCGTTTTCAGTGGAGGGGTCATTACCTTTCTAGAGAATAAAGTTTCTTCACATTCTCGCCTCCCGCGGACGCTTCGAATATCCAAACCGTTTTATTTATATTTACAAAATGTCATTTAAAACCAGAAACTGCAACTTTTGGCCATTTAATTACAATTTACAGACTTTTGGGCCGGATATTCAGTCCATAAAATGTCGTTCAGATTCTAAATCGTCGCTTATGTTTTGAAAGGGAAGGAATAAGTAAATAGAAAACGTCTTTGCTGTCAGGAGCAGGAGAGGCTCGACGTCTGATAGCTTTTAGTGGCCAACATGTCCCAAACAGCTTGTATATAATATATATGTATATTCGCTCGCTAAATCTATATAAATGAAGATATATAGTGTATGTAGTGTGATATAACGTGGGTGTACATGCGCGTTATGTAATGTGACATAACATGGGTATATATGGGCATTATGTAATGGGATATAACGTGGGTGTATATGCGCGTTATGTAATGTGACATAACATGGGTGTATATGGGCATTGTGTAATGGGATATAACGTGGGTGTATATGCGCGTTATGTAATGTGACATAACATGGGTGTATGCTCGTTATGTAATGTGACATAATGTGGGTGTATATGCGCGTTGGTATGTAATGGGATATAGCGTGGGTGTAAATGCACGTTGTATTGTAATCAAGCGTGGGTGTATATGCACGTTATGTGATATAACGTGGGTGTATGTGCGTGTATGTTATGTAATGGGACATAACGTGGGTGTAAATGGGCGCTATTTAATGCTATATAACATGGGTGTATATGCCTGTATGTTACATTATGGGACATAACGTGGGTGTATATGCGTGTGATATGATATAGCGTGGGTGTATATGCACGTTAGGATATGTAATGGTGTGTAACGTTGGTGTTTATGCGCATAATGTAATGTAGCGTGGGTATAGCGTAACTCACCACATCACCCTTCCAGGATAACTTCATCAGTTACCCCCTGTACGCTCTGGGGCCGTTGGACGTTCTGTATAAGTGACAATTCTGGTGGTAAAATTGGAGTAATCACCATAGCAACCAATTCACCGTTCCTGCCAATTACTCCACTTCTACATTCTGTGCCAGAATCGCTCCTTATACAGAACACACGTAAAACCAGCAGGTTTCCATTATTTACATTTCTATACCTGCCCCCCAATGACGCCTACCTTTGGTTGTTATGTAATGTGGTATAACGTGGGGGTATATGCGCTTTATGTAATGTGACGTAACGTGGAGGTATATGCGCGTTCTTCACGTTCTACAGAATAATGTTGTTGTTTCTTTGCATTATCGCCTCCCGCAGACGCTTCGAATATCCAAACCGGTTTGCTTATATTTACAAAATGTCATTTAAAACCAGAAACGGCAGCTTTTGGCATCTTAATAACATTTTAGAGACTTTTGGGCCGGATATTCAGTCCATAAAATATCGTTCAGATTGTAAAAGTCGTCGTTCTGTTTTGAAACGGGACGGAATACAGTAAACAGCCGGAGAGGCTCGACGTCTCATACCTTTTAGTGGCCAACATGTCCCAAACTGCGTGTATATTCTCTATATATTATATAATATGTATATTCGCTCGATCTCTCTAGAGATATATAGTTTGTGTGTGTATATGCGCGTTGTGTAATGTGATATAACTTTGGTGTACATGTGTGTTATGTAATATGATATAATGTGTGTGTATATGCGCATTGTGTAATGTGATATGCACGTTGATATGTGATGTGATATAACGTGGGTGTATATGCACATTATGTAATTGGAGATAACGTGGGTGTATTTGTACGTTCGGATATGTAATGGGCTATAACGTGTGTGTGTGTGTGTGTGTGTGTGTGTGTGTGTGTGTATGCACGTTTATGTGATTGGAGATAACGTGGGTGTATATGTACGTTATGTAGTGTGATATAACGTTGGTGTATATGCATGTAACGTAATGTGATATAACTTGGGTGTATATGCACGTTGATATGTGATGTGATATAACGTGGGTGTATATATGTTATGTAATTTGATATAGTGTGTGTGTATATGTGCATTATGTTACGTGATATGCACCTTGATATGTGATGTGATATAACGTGGGTGTATATGCGCGTTATGTAATTGGAGATAACATGGGTGTATTTGTACGTTCGGATATGTAATGTGATATAACGTGGGTGTATTTGTGTATTGTTGTGTAATAGGGTATAACGTGTGTATATGCGCGTTATGTAGTATGATATGTTTGTGTATATGTGCATTATGTTATGTGATATGCACGTTTTGTAATGTGATATAACGTGGGTGTATATGCACATTATGTGATTGGAGATAACATGGGTGTATATGCGCGTTGATATGTAATGTGATAGAACGTGGGTGTATATGCGCGTTGATATGTAATGTGATAGAACGTGGGTGTATATGCGCGTTGATATGTAATGGGATATAACGTGGGTGTATATGCACGTTGATATGTAATGTGATAGAACGTGGGTGTATATGCATGTTACGTAATGTGATAGAACGTGGGTGTATATGCATGTTACGTAATGTGATAGAACGTGGGTGTATATGCATGTTACGTAATGTGATAGAACGTGGGTGTATATGCATGTTACGTAATGTGATAGAACGTGGGTGTATATGCATGTTACGTAATGTGATAGAACGTGGGTGTATATGCACGTTGATATGTAATGTGATAGAACGTGGGTGTATATGCACGTTGATATGTAATGTGATAGAACGTGGGTGTATATGCATGTAACGTAATGTGATATAACGTGGGTGTATATGCATGTAACGTAATGTGATAGAACGTGGGTGTATATGCACGTTGATATGTAATGTGATAGAACGTGGGTGTATATGCATGTAACGTAATGTGATAGAACGTGGGTGTATATGCACATTGATATGTAATGTGATAGAACGTGGGTGTATATGCACATTGATATGTAATGTGATAGAACGTGGGTGTATATGCGTGTTGATATGTAGTGTGATATAACGTGGATGTATATGCGCATTATGTAAATCTGAAGAAGGGACTTCTGAGGATTTGTGCCTCTGCTTCTCAGTCCCTGATCATGTAGCCCTTGGGGAGGAATCGAATGTGTTTGTCAGCTGCTCCCTTATTGCCTGATGATGGTTTGTGTGGAGTTTGTGGCATATGAGGGGTTAATACTGATAAATGGTGTAACACGGTACATGCATACGCCCTCGGGAAGCTTTACCGTCTGTCTCTGGCGCGGTGTCACACGCAGCAGATACCGGCTGGGGAGGAATTATAACGCGGGGTCCCTGTGTGTCCAGGCGGAGATTTTAGGGATTCTGGCCATCGGCTGGAAAACTCTGCTTCCTAAAACAAAAGAGAATTCATTGAGATGGGGTCATTCTTCATCATTCTCCAAGTAAAAAGTCATCTGCGTTACCCAATAACGGGGCTTACTTACCCCGGGGGTCCCTGCGTAGGGAGTATGAAGCTGACACCCGGAATAGGAGGTCCCATTTAGCATAAGTCATCTGGTTCACAGGTGATTTAATAATTCCTCCCCATACACTCCGGAAACCTCCGCGTCCCGACAGGAAAGATACTCTGGAAACCTCCGCGTCCCGACAGGAAAGATACTCCGGAAACCTCCGCGTCCCAACAGGAAAGATACTCCAGAAACCTCCGCATCGTCCCGACGGGGGAGTTACTCCGGAAACCTCCGCGTCCCAACAGGAAAGGTACTCTGGAAACCTCCGCGTCGCCCCGATGGGTGAGTTACTCCGGAAACCTCCGCGTCTCGATGGGTGAGTTACTCCGGAAACCTCCGCGTCCCGATGGGTGAGTTACTCCGGAAACCTCCGCGTCGTCCCGATGGGTGAGTTACTCCGGAAACCTCCGCGTCGTCCCGATGGGTGAGTTACTCCGGAAACCTCCGCGTCGCCCCGATGGGTGAGTTACTCCGGAAACCTCCGCGTCGTCTCGCTGGGTGAGTTACTCCGGAAACCTCCGCGTCGTCTCGCTGGGTGAGTTACTCCGGAAACCTCCGCGTCGCCCTGATGGGTGAGTTACTCCGGAAACCTCCGCGTCGCCCTGATGGGTGAGTTACTCTGGAAACCTCCGCGTCCCGATGGGTGAGTTACTCCGGAAACTTCCGCGTCGTCCCGATGGGTGAGTTACTCCGGAAACCTCCGCGTCAACCCGATGGGTGAGTTACTCCGGAAACCTCCGCGTCGCCCCTATGGGTGAGTTACTCCGGAAGCCTCCGCGACGTCCCGATCGGTGAGTTACTCCGGAAACCTCCGCGTCGCCCCGATGGGTGAGTTACTCCGGAAACCTCCGCGTCCCGATGGGTGAGTTACTCCGGAAACCTCCGCGTCCCGATGGGTGAGTTACTCCGGAAACCTCCGCGTCGCCCCGATGGGTGAGTTACTCCGGAAACCTCCGCGTCGCCCCGATGGGTGAGTTACTCCGGAAACCTCCGCGTCCCGATGGGTGAGTTACTCCGGAAACCTCCGCGTCAACCCGATGGGTGAGTTACTCCGGAAACCTCCGCGTCGCCCCAGTGGGTGAGTTACTCCGGAAACCTCCGCATCCCGATGGGTGAGTTACTCCGGAAACCTCCGCGTCGCCCCGATGGGTGAGTTACTCCGGAAACCTCCGCGTCGCCCCGATGGGTGAGTTACTCCGGAAACCTCCGCGTCCCGATGGGTGAATTACTCCGGAAACCTCTGCGTCGCCCCGATGGGTGAGTTACTCCGGAAACCTCCGCGTCCCGATGGGTGAATTACTCCGGAAACCTCCGCGTTGCCCCGATGGGTGAGTTACTCCGGAAACCTCCGCGTCGCCCCGATGGGTGAGTTACTCCGGAAACCTCCGCGTCGCCCCGATGGGTGAGTTACTCCGGAAACCTCCGCGTCGTCCCGATGGGTGAATTACTCCGGAAACCTCCGTGTCTCGATGGGTGAGTTACTCCGGAAACCTCCGCGTCGCCCCGATGGGTGAGTTACTCCGGAAAGCTCTCATGTGGCGTTAAACTCAGGAGCGGGCGGCTCGTCTGCCCCCCGAATTATTTGAAACACTCGCTTTGTCCATCTGTAGGCAAAAGGCATACAACGGGTTAATATGTTTCATGGGAATAGCTTTTTATCCTTTGAACGATGACATCATATGATATAATATCAGCAATTTCTGTATATTTCCAAATAAGACGATATTTATCATTTTATTCGCATCTTTTACAAAAGTCATAAAATCCATTACTCCTCATGGAACCCAGTAAGCGAGAAACTACCTTATTAATTAGTAGTAGTAGTAGTAGTAGTAGTAGTAGTAGTAGTAGTAGTATTTATTAACTTTTATTATTATTATTTAGTAGTAGTAGTATTTATTAATTCTTATTATTATTATTATTTAGTAGTAATAGTATTTATTAATTATTATTATTATTATTATGTAGTAGTAGTATTTATTAACTTTTATTATTTATCAGTAGTAGTAGTATTTATTAATTCTTATTTATTATTTAGTAGTAGTAGTATTTATTAATTCTTATTATTATTTATTAATTCTTATTATTATTATTATTATTATTCTTTTACATTCCGTGGCTTTTATACGATCGGCTCTGCGCTCCTATATCCAGTATATCCGCCCAAAAAACGTACTTAATATGCTCCATCATAACGGGTTATGAAACGGGGATGTATGTATATGGTGTACGTGGCATATGTATATAAGGATATATATGTTTGTATATGGTGTGGGTACATGATGCACGTGTGTGGTATATGCATGTATATGATGAATGTATAGGTGGATGTGCATGATATGTGTATATGGGGATGTATATGTTTGTATATGGTGTAGGTATATGATGCACGTGTGTGGTATATGCATGTATATGATGAATGTATAGGTGGATGTGCATGATATGTGTATATGGGGATGTATATGTTTGTATATGGATTTGTGTGGATGGGCCTATGGAGATACATGTATTCGTTTTTCTTGACGTAATAGTAATGAATATTTCTACATATATTATATTTATTACATATGTCATATACTATGTAGTGATGTTTGGATATCTGATAATAAATGTGTGTTTTTGCTGCTGTAACAATGCTGTGTATGAAAGCTTTATTTTTTCTGTTTTTTTATGCACTTAACAAGTAATAATAATAATAATGGTTCTCGATTAAGGTAAAAGCGAGGCCTGTGATGTCTTTTTGTTATTGTCCGGGGTATTTTCTCTTCATATTGGATCCGGTTAATATATTCTTATTGTAAATTAATTAATTATTTTCATGTACCGGAGCCAATTCAATAACCGCAGATCAGTCCAGATTTGCATATAATTTAGAACTCATTTCTAATGTATTTTCGGCGGCTCCAAAGTTTATTGTGAGTTACTATAGTCTGCAATCGCCCCAAGTCCCTACGCATTACCGGCTACAGGGGGGTATTAAGCAGCAAGTGGAGTAATCACCATAGCAACCAATGCACCGTTCCTACCAATTGCTCCTCTACTACATACTGCGGAATCACTTCTTATACAGAACCCGGTTTTGCTTCTTTATATTCCACAAACAGCCCGACGGCTGCTGGATTTATAGTTTGAGACCAGCTGGCTTTTTGGCCTCCTCTGCAGCTCTCTCTGGGGCCGCATCCGAGATCGCTTGTCATTATTGTTATTATTATTCTGTATAATAAGCAGTTTGTTATATTATTAAGCTGTATATTTTCCCTGTAGTCTCTGGTGACTCTGTACCCTAGAAACCGCTCTAGAACCGTTCTAGGTGGGGATGACTCATCGACCTGTTATATTTAGGACTCTCGGTTGAGCCTGGTTCCAGGGCTTAAGCTCCCTTGGTCAGGGGAACCCTCTGCGCCTTTAGCCCCTGTCTGGGTTGGTGCTCTTCTGACCCATCGAGTTACCCCTGTGGGGGCTGAAAGTCTCTCTCCTATCGCTCACGGTGGTGGTAATGGGGGGGGGTCAGATGGGAGGTGAACCGGAGCATCGCGGCTCCCCTTTTATTGTCTATCCCTCTCTCATGGCAGCAGTCCTGAGTAGCAGGAAGACGGGGCTGAGCTCTGAACGCCCTGTTAATGCGCGATCCGTGCGTCTGGTTTGGGTTCCAAGCCTCGTTTTGGACGCAGCATTTCACCGCTGTCGTGTTTTGAACATGGATTTAATTGCTGGTCGGATAGGTTGTATTCTCTGCCTGTATTGCTTTTTCTGGGTGCTGCTACATCTTTGTATTATATCCGCTCCTGATATTCCTGAACTGCTCTTTGTGGAGGAGAAGCCTAAAAAAGCTCTTATGAAACCCAAACATGTGCAATTCTCAGGATGTCTCAAGTCCTAGGGGTTCCAGAAGGAAACTTTGCCCGGCCTGTGCAAAGTCTGTGGCTGACACGGATCCTGCGGGGAGAAGGATTTATGGAGCTGGGAGATGCATCAGAGGGGAAAACTCTTTGGTTTTTCCTGCACTATGCAAGTTTCCGAAGATGTCGCTCCAAAGTGTGACCCCCCCCCCTTAGTGAGTGAGGTCAACCTGAAAGGCGAGTGAACCTGTCCAGACGTACCGGGCGTTTGTTTTCCTTTTGATGGCTTTAATCAGGCTTGTGATGCACCTGAAGTGGATCCGGCAGTCATGGAAGTTTCAGAATAAGCCCCCCTTGCCGCTAGAAGATGGTTCTCATTTTTCTGATCAGATGGAGGAGAAGAAGACAGAAGCGGCTACCGAGAAGCCTCCACCTCGGCTTTCAAACCAGGAATCTCCTCTGCTTCGGTGGGCAGAGCTGTCAGACCTTGGCCGTCACAGACTGAGGAGAACATCGTTGTTTAGACTTCTAAAGAAGAAATTATGAAGAGTATCGCTGCCGTCAAATTCGCCGTGGACCTCTTGTGTGATCCCTCTATCACATCCATGAGTATGTCAGCCAGAGCTTCTGCTTTCTGTTGCTGTCAGAAGAGCTGTATGGTTGAATAGGCTACTTAATATCCCTTTCAGGGGCAGATCCATGTTTGGGGAAGATCTTGAATCCCAGTTAGAAAGACCTACAGGTGATTTTCTTTGAGGTATTCACAGTGGTGAAAAGATTTTAGCTTTTCCATCCGTACCTTCCTGGTCAGCACCAGGGATATGGCTCCAGGCACCCAAAGACTCACAGAGAGCGGGGACACAGAGGCCGTTCCCTTGGCAAAAAAAGATTGTACGGATTCCTTTCCCAAACAGCCCCAGGATCCTAAGGGTTCAGCATGACGCCACCTGTATTCCAGTAGGAGGAAGGCCGGGGTTCTTCAGAAGGCTACCTGTTAGTTTCAGACCAGACTGGCTTCTGATGTCTCCTTCCCCAAGATCAGACCAGACCAGACCAGACGTGCCTTTCTTCTGTGCTCTATCAATCCGTTCCAAGACTTTCAGGCTTTTATACCCATCCCTGAGCTAGAAAATAATTTTGGAATCTACTCTTGGGTTTTCCTGGTCCCAACAGCCGTTTCAGTCTTATATTAGAGCTCTGTTTTTTCAGATTAAGGATGGAGACTATAAAATCTGTTCTGGACACTTTATGCATCAACTACTTCTTGGTCTCCATAGACCTTAAAGATGCTTATCTTGTTCCTATCCTCTTGTCTCATCAAAAGGTTCTTGGTATAGCGATTCCTTGGGAGGCAGATACTTATTTCCAGTTTCAGGCTCACCCATTTGGCCTCACATCAGCCCCCAAGGTTTTCGGCTGTGGTAGTGGCCCGCATGAGGGAATTTCTGCCATTCCCCACCTAGACGATTGGTTCATCGGGGCCCATTCAGCATTCAGTCGCTGGTGATTCAAGTGCTTTCCTCCTGAAAAACTTCAATAAGGACTTGTATGTCTTTAGCTGGCAAAATGGCTTCTGCAAGGTATGCAGTAACCTGGGCTCTGGCCCACTTAAGAACACTCTAGAATTGTTTTGAATCGTTGGGACAGAAGCCTTTTTTCCCTCAACTATCTCATTGCCCTTCCTCCTCATGTCTGAGCCACTCTTACCCGGTGGGTACAGGTGGTCCATTCTGGACAAAGATTCTGAATAACGACGCAAGTCTCAAGGTACGAGGAGCCGTCTTCCAAGAGGAGCTTGCGCAAGGCCACTGGTCTCCTCTCCAACCCCTTCTCTCCAACTGTCTAGAACTTCTGGCAGTAGAGTATGCCCATCGTCACCGGGGGACCAAGTTAACAGGCAAGAGAGTCTTTGTACACTCACACAATAGGTCTGTAGTAGACTAGATCAACAAGCAGAGTGGCAGCAGAAGTCCGTTCCTGCTCAGGATTTCTTTCAGGCTGTTCCTTTGGGCAGAAGCTCATTCCTTCACATTGACCTCAGTCCATGACAACGGTGCCTTGAACACTCAAGCGGATTTCATGAGCCCGGTGCCAGTCTTTGCAGGAGAATGGTCTCTGAATCCGGAGATTCACAGTCCAGAAATGGTGACTACGAGACGACTTAATGGCCTCCTGACCCAATGCTCTAGTCAAAACTTTATTCTCCCTCAATCTGGGAGATCAGCCTCTGGCGGTGGATGCCTTTTTCCCAGACCTGGGATTTCCGGCTCCCCAGGGTTCTGCAAAATATCAAACAAGATCAGATTCAGTTATCCTCATAGCTCCTGACCGGCCAAACAGGATCTGTATGCGGTCTTGATCTCCCTCCATTCCGGATTAGAGTTCCAGATCTCTGCATCTTCTGGTTCTAAGAAACCTTCAGCAGGGCCCGATTTTACATCCAAAGACAGAAATCTCCCATCTGACATCTTGAATGTTGAGTGGAAACTTTTTTTTGGGTTACCTCTCTGAGGTTAAAATCTGGAAGAGGTTTCATTCTTGGTGGAGCTGCAAAGGTTTGTCCGCTACTCCTTGTCTTCCTAATTTGATTTTTGACTGTCTTCAGGAAGGTTTAGATTCCAGATTACAACCTTCTACCAAGGTCCATATTTCAGCCATCAGCACCTTTTTGGGATATGAACCGGTCTCCCTGTCCGCAGTCAGGTGTAATTTCTAAAGCTCTAGTTTGGATTAGACCTCGTCCTATTTTCAAGACGGTTCCTTGGGACCTCAATCTGGTGCTTTACAGTCTCCTGTTCCTCTTCACTCATTGTCTCCATCTTCTGTCCCTGAAGCATTTCTGGAATCCCTCGCCTCCGCCAGATGCCTGAGTGAGCGACAGACCCTGTCTGTTAGGAACCCTTTCTGTGATTATTCCTGGATAAAGCGGGGCTTTCGTTACGTCCTGGGCTGTCACCCAAAGTCCTTTCAGCTTTCCCCAGGAATCCGGACGTTGGTTGACCGACATTCTTTCCATCTCCTCAGACGGGAGAGATTGCGCTGCATTCCCTGGGTTTGAAAAGGTGTCTGTTTATGTAGAGCGAGCCCGGGCCTTCCGGAAGTCTCTGCGGCCGTCTCTGGAATTTCCGAACGCTCTATCGCCAGTTGGATTAACAGCCTGGCATTTTGAGCCGCGGGGAAGTCTCCGCCATCCGGGTCACTCAACTTGTGCAGATTCTGCCTCATTTCCGGTAAATCTGCTGGCCGGGGTAATTACTTCTATTACCCCACGTCGTGCGCGCGTTGCGGTGTCCGTGGATGATGTTTCTGGTTCCTGACCCTTCGATGGTTTGTATATTTATCTATCGGGTCGCCGGGGGATGCAGGTCGGTTCCTACCGACAGCTTCTTTTCCCTGCTGGTCGCTGGTGACGCTTCTTCCCTCCCTTATTTCTAATATTTGTACATCCAATTTCCTTGTTTTGGGGTATTTTGTTATCTGGGGTTGTTCTCGAGGTGAGGGCTTGGTTTAGAGTCCGGTCCATCTACTAGTATCGCCAGGGACCAGCAGGGAAAAATACCCATCAAAGGCATAAACCCCCCCATATTTATTGAAATGCCCCTTCCTGTGGTAAATAGTGACAGCTCGGGTAGGAAACCGGGCCATGCGTTGGTGACTAAAGGGATACAAATATTGCAGCAGCAGAGATGCAGTTTCTCTGTAGAGCGTTTATCACGAGGTAGCCGTTTAGTAGAAAGGCGACTCGGCGTACAGCGCAGCGTATTATTCCTGCGGATACCGCATTGCTGTAACCAAACGTCGGAAAACCAGAGACTTGTTAGAATCTTTTTCCGCGCCGGTCTTTGGGTCACATCGTGAATCAGCAACAAACTTCATTCCATGACTGATGTATCAGAGGGCTGGAGGACAGCCGGGGAGCATCTCCAGCAGATTGTCAGCTCTTTTTCGCACAGCATGTATATAATAAAGTATAATATATATAAATGTACATTACAGGAGCGGGGATGGAAAGGAGTCTCATGAAGCAGACATGCGCCAGAATCTCACGTGTCTTCTTCTTTTCTCGTAGAATTTGGTGAATTCGGGGTCAGCGCCCTGTTTTTCTTCATCGCCGCGGTAACGTTGGCCGCCATCAACCACAAGTCCGGCTCGGCGATCGCTGCAGCGGTAAGAGAATCTCTTTACTAACCTTTCCCAATCAAACCCAAACTGTACTTTTAACCCTTTTGTTGCTGTGGCTCGGGTTGGTGACCCCGAGTGTCTGTATTATGATTAAATCTAGTAGCCACTAACCTCCTGCTTGTAGCCCGAGAGCCGCGTTACTCCGGCCGCGCAAAAAGAAAATGGTGACTTCTGCGGCAGAATAATCGACTTTTATTGGACGAACGATCCCGAGAATCAACCTCCTTTATCAAATCAGAAGCAGCGCTGGCCACGGAGCGTGTGGGTGAGACGCGGGCGGCAGTGCGGGGGTTAAGGGGAATGATAGACGGGTAAGGTGCGGGTGACAGCGGTTTAGGGGGTCGGAGATTAGGGGGGGAGGGGGAGAGAACGGCATTCTTAGAAATCTCGTCTATATCTTTAGGCGGACGAAGTGAAGTCTGTTCCATGCGGAGAATCCAGACATTAGCATCAAATCACGGAAACGTCATACGAGGCTCCGGTAACACGAATCCGGTGCACATGTTTAGTCAGTGTCCTCAGTGCTGAAAGGGTTAATCATCTTTATTTTACATGGTTTAGTGTTTTTTGTGTTTTTATTCTGAGATCCCAATAGAGCGGCTTCTAGGGGCAGTTGTTGTTGTTGTTGTTGTTGTTGTTCTCGTGGTGTGTCTGGGTTTCTGGCTGTCTGTCCGTTGATCACACGGGATCGTGTACACGCTATTTGCAGATGTACCCGTGGGCATCGGTCTTGGCTTATATTTTCCGGTTCCCTCTAGTGTTTGGTTGTCATCAATTAACCATTTCAGCACTGAGGACACGGACTAAACATGTGCACCGGATTCGTGTTACCGGAGCTTCGTATGACGTTTCCGTGATTTGATGCTAATGTCTGGATTCTCTGCATGTAACAGACTTCACTGTCTGCCTAAAGATATAGACGAGATTTCTAAGAATGCCGTTCTCTCTCTTCCCCCCCCTAATCTCCAACCCCCTAAACCGCTGTGACCCCCGCACCTTACCCGTCTATCATTCCCCTTAACCCCCGCACTGCCGCCCGCGTCTCACCCACACGCTCCGTGTGGCCAGCGCTGCTTCTGACTCGATAAAGGAGGTCGATTCTCGGGATCGTTCGTCCAATAAAAGATTATTTTTTCGCGCTATTTTCTTTCCAACATACAAATAATGTTGTGGGATAGAGGCCCCTAAAGCTGTAACAATCATAATGTCCTCGCAGCAGCACAAAATCCGCTGGTGTTACCGACAGTGACCCGCGCTTGCTTCTGTAGGATTAACCCCCAGTTTATAACCAAATGCTTTAAAGGGTAAAGTAAACGCGGGTGTGAGGGTGTGACGTGTGCTGCTGTTTAACATTTTACATACATGTAGCGTGGTGTTTACACGCGGTACTTGCCTCAGACACTCAGCATGTTAAATGAGTCGCGGGATTTCCTCGGGAACAGCTGGATTCTCTGGTGCTGCTCTGCTGCCTCCTGGTGGCCGCTCAGTGCATGCGCGCCCCTGTACAATACAGAAGAAACAGTAAGTGAATGCGGCCCGGCGCGGACAGCCATTGTCACGGGGGCCGCGCAGAAGTGCCGCTGTTCCTCGAGTGAAACCCGTTATTTATCTAACCGGGGAAATGGGCTCCAAATATTAAATCTGCTTGGTCTCTTGAGAGGAAACTATTACTGAAGGGGTTAATAAAATCTGTCGGGATACATTAATGTTTGTAGTTGTATCTGATCTGGCTTCAGGGAGGGTGGGTAGGAATAACGATGTAACGTATAGAAAGTCTGTTTATTGATGCGTAGAATTCCTCCCCGCCCCGCATTGGAGCGTTGGGTGGTCTCGGGGTCGGGGGGGGGCGCCTGTATGTGTGCTAATGTTCCATATAACCTTTAATCATTGGGGGGGGGGCGCGTTACGTGGTTCTAATAAAGATCTGATCTCCGCTGTGCTTCTTTTCTTACCGTGTCCAATAAAATCCCGCTCTGTCTCCGTGTCGTTTCTTCTTGCTTGGTTTTGATGCGACTTGTTTAGTGAATAAAGCCTTTTCTGGCGTTGTTTGGGTTGTAAATGTTCTTTTTCAGCGTAAAACCGGTAAGTACTTGGCTTCTTTGGTTAATCTGCCGGCAGTCGCCGAGCGCTTCGAGGCTCCCAGGAGTGTTGGCGTGTTACAGGTACGATACTTTACACACATGACTCTCACACACGTGTATTTACCAGCACAGATGTTCATGTAACCGAGCGCCAGTGTTTCTTATGCATTATCCGTGGCCAGCTTGGCCCCTTAATGCAGGAGAAGCATGTTGCGGTTGCGTGTTTCACGCGTGTTTCCTATTGCAGTGTACATGATGCGCGACGTCCGAGTAGTTTATTGATTGGCTTCTCGTGTTCTCTGCCACAGATCACCTGAGCCCTGAGCCGTGTAACTATGCATAAAGCAGGGCCGTCTCAGCGCCTCTTGCAGAAGAAGCCGGCTCGGGCCGGCCCTTCCTCATGCATGGTTAACATGGGTTTCCCAAAAGCCATCTCGCAGCTTTCACTATCCATGATGCAGGGGAAGCCGGCCAGGGTTGGCCCTGTGTCATGCATAATAAAAACTGCCGAGATGGCTTTTGAGGGGCCCCTGTTAACTATGCATGAGGAAGGGCCAGCCCGAGCCGGCGTCTTCTGCAAGAGGTGCTGAGAGAACCTTGCCTCGTGTATAGTTAATTGATGTGGGGCCAACCCTGGCCGGCTTCCCCCGCATCATACATCCCAATGACTTTATTCAGACTTCAGGGTTTTCCTGGCTAGTATTGGCCTCGCTGCACAGAGCCCGGAAACCTGAATTATGAATATTAAATATTAACGCTGCAGTTACCCCGGCTGGTGTTAGGCCCGAAACATGCAGTTTTAATATTCAGCGCGGCAAAAAAGAACTCTGCAATTTTTTATGCATTTTTTCTGCTAAAATCCAATTTTGGGTTCTGAAAAATGCATGCTGCAGGGTTCCTTTTTTCAGCACCCCAACAGCAGCAAAAAAAGAACCCTGTAATTTTTTATGCATTTTTCCTGAAATCCAATTTGGGGTTCTGAAAAATGCATGCTGCAGGGCTCCTTTTTTGGCACCCCTAGAACAGCAAAAAAAGAACCCTGTAATTTTTTATGCATTTTTCCGCAAAAATCCAATTTTGGGTTCTGAAAAATGCATGCTGCAGGGCTCCTTTTTTCGCACCCCTAGAACAGCAAAAAAAGAACCCTGTAATTTTTTATGCATTTTTCCGCAAAAATCCAATTTTGGGTTCTGAAAAATGCATGCTGCAGGGCTCCTTTTTTCGCACCCCTAAAACAGCAAAAAAAGAACCCTGTAATTTTTTATGCATTTTTCCCTAAATCCAATTTTGGGTTCTGAAAAATGCATGCTGCAGGGCTCCTTTTTTCGCACCCCTAGAACCGGAAAAGAACCCTGTAATTTTTTATGCATTTTTCCTGAAATCCAATTTGGGGTTCTGAAAAATGCATGCTGCAGGGCTCCTTTTTTGGCACCCCTAGAACAGCAAAAAAAGAACCCTGTAATTTTTTATGCATTTTTCCGCAAAAAGCCAATTTTGGGTTCTGAAAAATGCATGCTGCAGGGCTCCTTTTTTTGGCACCCCTAGAACAGCAAAAAAAGAACCCTGTAATTTTTTATGCATTTTTCATGAAATCCAATTTGGGGTTCTGAAAAATGCATGCTGCAGGGCTCCTTTTTTGGCACCCCTAGAACAGCAAAAAAAGAACCCTGTAATTTTTTATGCATTTTTCCTGAAATCCAATTTGGGGTTCTGAAAAATGCATGCTGCAGGGCTCCTTTTTTGGCACCCCTAGAACAGCAAAAAAAGAACCCTGTAATTTTTTATGCATTTTTCCGCAAAAATCCAATTTTGGGTTCTGAAAAATGCATGCTGCAGGGCTCCTTTTTTGGCACCCCTAGAACCGGAAAAAAAGAACCCTGTAATTTTTTATGCATTTTTCTCAAAATCCAATTTGGGGTTCTGAAAAATGCATGCTGCAGGGCTCCTTTTTTTGGCACCCCTAGAACAGCAAAAAAAGAACCCTGTAATTTTTTATGCATTTTTCCGCAAAAATCCAATTTTGGGTTCTGAAAAATGCATGCTGCAGGGCTCCTTTTTTGGCACCCCTAGAACCGGAAAAAAAGAACCCTGTAATTTTTTATGCATTTTTCTCAAAAGCCTATTTTGGGTTCTGAAAAATGCATGCTGCAGGGCTCCTTTTTTTGGCACCCCTAGAACAGCAAAAAAAGAACCCTGTAATTTTTTATGCATTTTTCCTGAAATCCAATTTGGGGTTCTGAAAAATGCATGCTGCAGGGCTCCTTTTTTGGCACCCCTGGAACAGCAAAAAAAGAACCCTGTAATTTTTTATGCATTTTTCCTGAAATCCAATTTGGGGTTCTGAAAAATGCATGCTGCAGGGCTCCTTTTTTGGCACCCCTAGAACAGCAAAAAAAGAACCCTGTAATTTTTTATGCATTTTTCCGCAAAAATCCAATTTTGGGTTCTGAAAAATGCATGCTGCAGGGCTCCTTTTTTGGCACCCCTAGAACAGCAAAAAAAGAACCCTGTAATTTTTTATGCATTTTTCCGCAAAAATCCAATTTTGGGTTCTGAAAAATGCATGCTGCAGGGCTCCTTTTTTGGCACCCCTAGAACCGGAAAAAAAGAACCCTGTAATTTTTTATGCATTTTTCTCAAAAGCCTATTTTGGGTTCTGAAAAATGCATGCTGCAGGGCTCCTTTTTTTGGCACCCCTAGAACAGCAAAAAAAGAACCCTGTAATTTTTTTATGCATTTTTCCCTAAATCCAATTTGGGGTTCTGAAAAATGCATGCTGCAGGGCTCCTTTTTTTGGCACCCCTAGAACAGCAAAAAAAGAACCCTGTAATTTTTTATGCATTTTTCCTGAAATCCAATTTGGGGTTCTGAAAAATGCATGCTGCAGGGCTCCTTTTTTCGCACCCCTAGAACAGCAAAAAAAGAACCCTGTAATTTTTTATGCATTTTTCCGCAAAAATCCAATTTGGGGTTCTGAAAAATGCATGCTGCAGGGCTCCTTTTTTGGCACCCCTAGAACAGCAAAAAAAGAACCCTGTAATTTTTTATGCATTTTTCCCTAAATCCAATTTTGGGTTCTGAAAAATGCATGCTGCAGGGCTCCTTTTTTCGCACCCCTAGAACAGCAAAAAAAGAACCCTGTAATTTTTTATGCATTTTTCCCTAAATCCAATTTTGGGTTCTGAAAAATGCATGCTGCAGGGCTCCTTTTTTCGCACCCCTAGAACCGGAAAAGAACCCTGTAATTTTTTATGCATTTTTCCTGAAATCCAATTTGGGGTTCTGAAAAATGCATGCTGCAGGGCTCCTTTTTTCGCACCCCTAGAACAGCAAAAAAAGAACCCTGTAATTTTTTATGCATTTTTCCCTAAATCCAATTTGGGGTTCTGAAAAATGCATGCTGCAGGGCTCCTTTTTTCGCACCCCTAGAACCGGAAAAAAAGAACCCTGTAATTTTTTATGCATTTTTCTCAAAAGCCAATTTGGGGTTCTGAAAAATGCATGCTGCAGGGCTCCTTTTTTTGGCACCCCTAGAACAGCAAAAAAAGAACCCTGTAATTTTTTATGCATTTTTCCCTAAATCCAATTTTGGGTTCTGAAAAATGCATGCTGCAGGGCTCCTTTTTTCGCACCCCTAGAACCGGAAAAGAACCCTGTAATTTTTTATGCATTTTTCCTGAAATCCAATTTGGGGTTCTGAAAAATGCATGCTGCAGGGCTCCTTTTTTCGCACCCCTAGAACAGCAAAAAAAGAACCCTGTAATTTTTTTATGCATTTTTCCCTAAATCCAATTTGGGTTCTGAAAAATGCATGCTGCAGGGCTCCTTTTTTTGGCACCCCTAGAACAGCAAAAAAAGAACCCTGTAATTTTTTATGCATTTTTCCGCAAAAATCCAATTTGGGGTTCTGAAAAATGCATGCTGCAGGGCTCCTTTTTTGGCACCCCTAGAACAGCAAAAAAAGAACCCTGTAATTTTTTATGCATTTTTCCCTAAATCCAATTTTGGGTTCTGAAAAATGCATGCTGCAGGGCTCCTTTTTTCGCACCCCTAGAACCGGAAAAGAACCCTGTAATTTTTTATGCATTTTTCCTGAAATCCAATTTGGGGTTCTGAAAAATGCATGCTGCAGGGCTCCTTTTTTCGCACCCCTAGAACAGCAAAAAAAGAACCCTGTAATTTTTTATGCATTTTTCCGCAAAAATCCAATTTGGGGTTCTGAAAAATGCATGCTGCAGGGCTCCTTTTTTCGCACCCCTAGAACAGCAAAAAAAGAACCCTGTAATTTTTTATGCATTTTTCCGCAAAAATCCAATTTGGGGTTCTGAAAAATGCATGCTGCAGGGCTCCTTTTTTCGCACCCCTAGAACCGGAAAAAAAGAACCCTGTAATTTTTTATGCATTTTTCTCAAAAGCCTATTTTGGGTTCTGAAAAATGCATGCTGCAGGGCTCCTTTTTTTGGCACCCCTAGAACAGCAAAAAAAGAACCCTGTAATTTTTTATGCATTTTTCTCAAAAGCCAATTTGGGGTTCTGAAAAATGCATGCTGCAGGGCTCCTTTTTTGGCACCCCTAGAACAGCAAAAAAAGAACCCTGTAATTTTTTATGCATTTTTCCGCAAAAATCCAATTTGGGGTTCTGAAAAATGCATGCTGCAGGGCTCCTTTTTTTGGCACCCCTAGAACAGCAAAAAAAGAACCCTGTAATTTTTTATGCATTTTTCTGCAAAAATCCAATTTTGGGTTCTGAAAAATGCATGCTGCAGGGCTCCTTTTTTCGCACCCCTAGAACAGCAAAAAAAGAACCCTGTAATTTTTTATGCACTTTTCCTGAAATCCAATTTGGGGTTCTGAAAAATGCATGCTGCAGGGCTCCTTTTTTGGCACCCCTAGAACAGCAAAAAAAGAACCCTGTAATTTTTTATGCATTTTTCCTGAAATCCAATTTTGGGTTCTGAAAAATGCATGCTGCAGGGCTCCTTTTTTTGGCACCCCTAGAACAGCAAAAAAAGAACCCTGTAATTTTTTATGCATTTTTCCCTAAATCCAATTTGGGGTTCTGAAAAATGCATGCTGCAGGGCTCCTTTTTTGGCACCCCTAGAACAGCAAAAAAAGAACCCTGTAATTTTTTATGCATTTTTCCCTAAATCCAATTTGGGGTTCTGAAAAATGCATGCTGCAGGGCTCCTTTTTTCGCACCCCTAGAACAGCAAAAAAAGAACCCTGTAATTTTTTATGCATTTTTCCCTAAATCCAATTTGGGTTCTGAAAAATGCATGCTGCAGGGCTCCTTTTTTCGCACCCCTAGAACAGCAAAAAAAGAACCCTGTAATTTTTTATGCATTTTTCTCAAAAGCCAATTTGGGGTTCTGAAAAATGCATGCTGCAGGGCTCCTTTTTTTGGCACCCCTAGAACAGCAAAAAAAGAACCCTGTAATTTTTTATGCATTTTTCCGCAAAAATCCAATTTGGGGTTCTGAAAAATGCATGCTGCAGGGCTCCTTTTTTCGCACCCCTAGAACAGCAAAAAAAGAACCCTGTAATTTTTTATGCACTTTTCCTGAAATCCAATTTGGGGTTCTGAAAAATGCATGCTGCAGGGCTCCTTTTTTGGCACCCCTAGAACAGCAAAAAAAGAACCCTGTAATTTTTTATGCATTTTTCCTGAAATCCAATTTTGGGTTCTGAAAAATGCATGCTGCAGGGCTCCTTTTTTTGGCACCCCTAGAACAGCAAAAAAAGAACCCTGTAATTTTTTATGCATTTTTCTCAAAAGCCAATTTGGGGTTCTGAAAAATGCATGCTGCAGGGCTCCTTTTTTGGCACCCCTAGAACAGCAAAAAAAGAACCCTGTAATTTTTTATGCATTTTTCCCTAAATCCAATTTGGGGTTCTGAAAAATGCATGCTGCAGGGCTCCTTTTTTTGGCACCCCTAGAACAGCAAAAAAAGAACCCTGTAATTTTTTATGCATTTTTCCTGAAATCCAATTTGGGGTTCTGAAAAATGCATGCTGCAGGGCTCCTTTTTTGGCACCCCTAGAACAGCAAAAAAAGAACCCTGTAATTTTTTATGCATTTTTCCTGAAATCCAATTTGGGGTTCTGAAAAATGCATGCTGCAGGGCTCCTTTTTTGGCACCCCTAGAACAGCAAAAAAAGAACCCTGTAATTTTTTATGCATTTTTCCCTAAATCCAATTTGGGGTTCTGAAAAATGCATGCTGCAGGGCTCCTTTTTTGGCACCCCTAGAACAGCAAAAAAAGAACCCTGTAATTTTTTATGCATTTTTCCCTAAATCCAATTTGGGGTTCTGAAAAATGCATGCTGCAGGGCTCCTTTTTTCGCACCCCTAGAACAGCAAAAAAAGAACCCTGTAATTTTTTATGCATTTTTCCCTAAATCCAATTTGGGTTCTGAAAAATGCATGCTGCAGGGCTCCTTTTTTCGCACCCCTAGAACAGCAAAAAAAGAACCCTGTAATTTTTTATGCATTTTTCTCAAAAGCCAATTTGGGGTTCTGAAAAATGCATGCTGCAGGGCTCCTTTTTTTGGCACCCCTAGAACAGCAAAAAAAGAACCCTGTAATTTTTTATGCATTTTTCCGCAAAAATCCAATTTGGGGTTCTGAAAAATGCATGCTGCAGGGCTCCTTTTTTCGCACCCCTAGAACAGCAAAAAAAGAACCCTGTAATTTTTTATGCACTTTTCCTGAAATCCAATTTGGGGTTCTGAAAAATGCATGCTGCAGGGCTCCTTTTTTGGCACCCCTAGAACAGCAAAAAAAGAACCCTGTAATTTTTTATGCATTTTTCCTGAAATCCAATTTTGGGTTCTGAAAAATGCATGCTGCAGGGCTCCTTTTTTTGGCACCCCTAGAACAGCAAAAAAAGAACCCTGTAATTTTTTATGCATTTTTCTCAAAAGCCAATTTGGGGTTCTGAAAAATGCATGCTGCAGGGCTCCTTTTTTGGCACCCCTAGAACAGCAAAAAAAGAACCCTGTAATTTTTTATGCATTTTTCCCTAAATCCAATTTGGGGTTCTGAAAAATGCATGCTGCAGGGCTCCTTTTTTTGGCACCCCTAGAACAGCAAAAAAAGAACCCTGTAATTTTTTATGCATTTTTCCTGAAATCCAATTTGGGGTTCTGAAAAATGCATGCTGCAGGGCTCCTTTTTTGGCACCCCTAGAACAGCAAAAAAAGAACCCTGTAATTTTTTATGCATTTTTCCGCTAAAATCCAATTTGGGGTTCTGAAAAATGCATGCTGCAGGGCTCCTTTTTTGGCACCCCTAGAACAGCAAAAAAAGAACCCTGTAATTTTTTATGCATTTTTCCTGAAATCCAATTTGGGGTTCTGAAAAATGCATGCTGCAGGGCTCCTTTTTTCGCACCCCTAGAACAGCAAAAAAAGAACCCTGTAATTTTTTATGCATTTTTCCGCAAAAATCCAATTTGGGGTTCTGAAAAATGCATGCTGCAGGGCTCCTTTTTTGGCGCCCCTAGAACAGCAAAAAAAGAACCCTGTAATTTTTTATGCATTTTTCATGAAATCCAATTTGGGGTTCTGAAAAATGCATGCTGCAGGGCTCCTTTTTTCGCACCCCTAGAACAGCAAAAAAAGAACCCTGTAATTTTTTATGCATTTTTCCGCAAAAATCCAATTTGGGGTTCTGAAAAATGCATGCTGCAGGGCTCCTTTTTTCGCACCCCTAGAACAGCAAAAAAAGAACCCTGTAATTTTTTATGCATTTTTCCCTAAATCCAATTTGGGGTTCTGAAAAATGCATGCTGCAGGGCTCCTTTTTTTGGCACCCCTAGAACAGCAAAAAAAGAACCCTGTAATTTTTTATGCATTTTTCCCTAAATCCAATTTTGGGTTCTGAAAAATGCATGCTGCAGGGCTCCTTTTTTTGGCACCCCTAGAACAGCAAAAAAAAGAACCCTGTAATTTTTTATGCATTTTTCCTGAAATCCAATTTGGGGTTCTGAAAAATGCATGCTGCAGGGCTCCTTTTTTCGCACCCCTAGAACAGCAAAAAAAGAACCCTGTAATTTTTTATGCATTTTTTTCAAAAGCCAATTTGGGGTTCTGAAAAATGCATGCTGCAGGGCTCCTTTTTTGGCACCCCTAGAACAGCAAAAAAAGAACCCTGTAATTTTTTATGCATTTTTCCCTAAATCCAATTTTGGGTTCTGAAAAATGCATGCTGCAGGGCTCCTTTTTTTGGCACCCCTAGAACAGCAAAAAAAGAACCCTGTAATTTTTTATGCATTTTTCCTGAAATCCAATTTGGGGTTCTGAAAAATGCATGCTGCAGGGCTCCTTTTTTGGCGCCCCTAGAACAGCAAAAAAAGAACCCTGTAATTTTTTATGCATTTTTCCCTAAATCCAATTTGGGGTTCTGAAAAATGCATGCTGCAGGGCTCCTTTTTTCGCACCCCTAAAACAGCAAAAAAAGAACCCTGTAATTTTTTATGCATTTTTCCGCAAAAATCCAATTTGGGGTTCTGAAAAATGCATGCTGCAGGGCTCCTTTTTTCGCACCCCTAGAACAGCAAAAAAAGAACCCTGTAATTTTTTATGCATTTTTCCCTAAATCCAATTTGGGGTTCTGAAAAATGCATGCTGCAGGGCTCCTTTTTTCGCACCCCTAGAACAGCAAAAAAAGAACCCTGTAATTTTTTATGCATTTTTTTCAAAAGCCAATTTGGGGTTCTGAAAAATGCATGCTGCAGGGCTCCTTTTTTGGCACCCCTAGAACAGCAAAAAAAAGAACCCTGTAATTTTTTATGCATTTTTCCCTAAATCCAATTTGGGGTTCTGAAAAATGCATGCTGCAGGGCTCCTTTTTGGCACCCCAAGAACAGCAAAAAAAAGAACCCTGTAATTTTTTATGCATTTTTCCCTAAATCCAATTTTGGGTTCTGAAAAATGCATGCTGCAGGGCTCCTTTTTTGGCACCCCTAGAACAGCAAAAAAAGAACCCTGTAATTTTTTATGCATTTTTCCCTAAATCCAATTTTGGGTTCTGAAAAATGCATGCTGCGTTTCAGAGTGCAAAGATAAATGGGGGGTAGGAGGAGCGGCGGGGTTTGTGGACGAGATTACTGTAGCTTCTGTAGAATGGGAGAGGATGGGGAGAGAGCACCACGGGAGGGCCAGGATTTGGGGAAATATCCCCAGCTGCTAAAAGAAGCAGAGGAGAGGGTGAGGGGAGTGGGAACTGGATTTGGGTGAGGGGAGGTTGCTGGGAGTGAGGGGAGTGGGAATGGGATTTGGGTGAGGGGAGGTTGCTGGGAGTGAGGGGAGTGGGAATGGGACGTGTGTGAGCGGAGAGGTTGCTGGGAGTGAGGGGAGTGGGAATAGGATTTGTGTGAGCGGAGAGGTTGCTGGGAGTGAGGGGAGTGGGAATGGGACGTGTGTGAGCGGAGAGGTTGCTGGCAGTGAGGGGAGTGGGAACTGGATTTGTGTGAGGGGAGGTTGCTGGGAGTGAGGGGAGTGGGAATGGGACGTGTGTGAGCGGAGAGGTTGCTGGGAGTGAGGGGAGTGGGAATAGGATTTGTGTGAGCGGAGAGGTTGCTGGGAGTGAGGGGAGTGGGAATAGGATTTGTGTGAGCGGAGAGGTTGCTGGGAGTGAGGGGAGTGGGAATAGGATTTGTGTGAGGGGAGAGGTTGCTGGGAGTGAGGGGAGTGGGAATAGGAATTGTGTGAGCGGAGAGGTTGCTGGGAGTGAGGGGAGTGTGAATAGGATTTGTGTGAGCGGAGAGGTTGCTGGGAGTGAGGGGAGTGGGAATGGGACGTGTACGAGTGGAGAGATTGCTGGGAGTGAGGGGAGTGGGAATGGGACGTGTGTGAGCGGAGAGGTTGCTGGGAGTGAGGGGAGTGGGAATAGGATTTGTGTGAGGGGAGAGGTTGCTGGGAGTGAGGGGAGTGTGAATAGGATTTGTGTGAGCGGAGAGGTTGCTGGGAGTGAGGGGAGTGGGAATAGGATTTGTGTGAGGGGAGAGGTTGCTGGGAGTGAGGGGAGTGGGAATAGGAATTGTGTGAGCGGAGAGGTTGCTGGGAGTGAGGGGAGTGTGAATAGGATTTGTGTGAGCGGAGAGGTTGCTGGGAGTGAGGGGAGTGGGAATGGGACGTGTACGAGTGGAGAGATTGCTGGGAGTGAGGGGAGTGGGAATGGGACGTGTGTGAGCGGAGAGGTTGCTGGGAGTGAGGGGAGTGGGAATAGGATTTGTGTGAGGGGAGAGGTTGCTGGGAGTGAGGGGAGTGTGAATAGGATTTGTGTGAGCGGAGAGGTTGCTGGGAGTGAGGGGAGTGTGAATAGGAATTGTGTGAGCGGAGAGGTTGCTGGGAGTGAGGGGAGTGTGAATAGGATTTGTGTGAGCGGAGAGGTTGCTGGGAGTGAGGGGAGTGGGAATGGGACGTGTACGAGTGGAGAGATTGCTGGGAGTGAGGGGAGTGGGAATGGGACGTGTGTGAGCGGAGAGGTTGCTGGGAGTGAGGGGAGTGGGAATAGGATTTGTGTGAGGGGAGAGGTTGCTGGGAGTGAGGGGAGTGTGAATAGGATTTGTGTGAGCGGAGAGGTTGCTGGGAGTGAGGGGAGTGTGAATAGGATTTGTGTGAGCGGAGAGGTTGCTGGGAGTGAGGGGAGTGGGAATAGGAATTGTGTGAGCGGAGAGGTTGCTGGGAGTGAGGGGAGTGGGAATAGGATTTGTGTGAGGGGAGAGGTTGCTGGGAGTGGGGGGAGATCAGGGGGGGTGAAATTGTTAAGTGCTTGGGATGAGAGAAGGGGAGAAGAAAGTAATGATGGTGCAATACAGACATAGTGTGGAGGTGCTGGTGGCTGTTCTACTAATAGAGGAAAGTGAGAAGAGGATTGTGAGCGTGGTAACTGGAGGGTGATGGTGATTGGATGGGGTGGTCGTGGAGCAAACACAATAAGCAGTAGGCAGCGCTTGATGACCGTTCTGTGGAGAGTTGATTGCAGGGAGCCTCCGGGTTTCTCATTGTCCTTCCTTGTTGTCCTCCTTGGTAAACTCCAAAACAGTGGCCCTCAGATGGAAAGTGGCCGGTGCCTCGCAGAGTCTTGTGCCTCCAACGTCACTGCTGATACAGGGATGGCTGCTTGTTAGGTGTTTACCAATTGATGAATTACCCCGCAATAATATGAAACGTTCTGACGGTGCTGCGTTTACTAAACGGCTTTCGTTCTTCTTTCCTGCAGATCTTTGGATTCTCGGCCACCGTTGCCTAAATGGCCAGCACCTTCTTCTCGCTGCGGAGGCTATGGCGATCGCATTCCACTCGGCGGAGTATCTATACTGTTAACGGACGTCGCTATTTACTCATTTCAGAGGCCGGTTTATTTCATGACGGGATTTATCAGTTGGCGAGTATCGGGCGATACGGAGCCGTCTCCCGGGGCTTTACAGGGAAGAATTCTTTCTATAGCTTATAATGTTTCTCACCGCTCCGCTCGCGTGTCTTTCTGTAACTATCTGCGTCTGTCAATCAGAACGCAAACAAACCGATTGTGTCCAATGTTTGTCATTGTGGCCTTTGGTAATATTATTATATACTGCCCAAAACCCACATGGCTTATGCCAGCGTCTCCCCTCCCCCACCCTGTATAGAAAAGAATCCTTTGAATCTGCTGTATGATTTTTCTTACTTATTGTTTAAAGCCAGTCATCTATGTGTTGTTGTGCTGTGGATGTGATAATAATGTTATTGTATACGTCACTCAGTAGTGATGAAAGCCGTCGGAGGCCGTTAATGAGCTCTTTGGACAGTTCTTGGCTTTCTTGGATTCATTCCGCTGATTCTTTAAACGCTATTCTGTATTTTTTCTGAGTGTTATAGAAGCGGGGACGTTATATATGTCGGCTTCACATGCTGTAAATATGTAATAAAAGTAGTGCTTATGTGGCTGATACCAGCATCTGTGTTTATTTATGGGAAAAGGGGAAGCTCAGCCCTTCTTCATTTGGAAAACCAACAGTTTTGGTCACAGTCTTGAATACGGAACCATAACTCTGCTTTCAGTGAATAATTCTCTGCGGCAAAAAATCCCATGATCTGAAAAAATCTCCTTTATAGGGGGATTCCCTCCCCACCACCCAAGGGGCCGGTTCTTACGAGTATCAAAGTGAAACCCCCCCCCCAGATTCACTACCGGCCCCCCTGATCCCCTTATCACTCTTCTTCACGCCCTGAAGCCCTTCCTATGTCATTAAACACACTTTCTATCAGTCTGGGCTGGAGAAGAAGGTTTGAAGAGTAAGTGTCTCTTGTGTTCTATGACGGTCTTATTACTTATACATTCTTCTCCTTGGCAGGAAAGGAACTTGGCGCTAAACAGCCTTTTAAACTTTAAATCTACTAGCGATATATCAGGTGACTTTTCTCAGAGGGGATCTGTATGTTTGTAGCCCTTGTAACCCAGCGATAAGACCTGCAGGTTACATGGATGATCTCGGGCCTCCTCATGCATATTTAACACGGCTTTTCTGAATAATAAATCAATAAGTAGAAATGGTTAAATTTACCTGCACTCGGTGCTGCGGGGGGGGGGTCACTCTTCCTACGTTTAGTCTTTACTCGGGGGTAACGGGTATTTCAGTATCTTCCACATCCAACTCCAGATGGGATCAGTAAAGGATCAGTACCGTTCACGTTTCATCCGAGTCTGAATCAAAATCTTCCTCTGCAAGAGATTTAAAAAAAAAAAGTGTATCATATTTGGGTATAAAACGAACCGTAACAGGCAGGGGATTGCAGAGCCAAGGGATCCATTTACACGGACAGTCCAGTGAACGATGAACGCACCTCCTGCAGCTTCTCCGCTGCCACCGGCACCGACAGGCGGTAAGTATATCACGTGGCAGGAGACGCTGAACACATCCGCGGGGTATGTGTGATCAGGATGGATCGTTCAATGCATGGCTTCTAGCGGCCGTCTCTCTGCAGAGTTACAGGAACCCTCCGGACATCGTATCCCCTGTAATGTGTGCCTCCCAATGTAATATCCGGCAGAATCCCCCCGTCCCTTCCCGCAGGCTCCTGGATGGGGTCTCTAATAACGGAACCACGGAGGGAGGATTGTGCTAAAGGATCTCCAAAAAGTAAGTGGCGGCATTTATTTATTTATTAACAGCTTTATTTGTGTTAAAAGCAGATCTTCTCAGCGCGTCTTCAGGGGAGTTCTATTTAAAAGCTTTTATTCTTGTTCTATTATATGCAGTGTCCCAGCCCCCCGAGCATCGCACTCCAACGTACCGTCTGATTTCTGCGCCTCCGTCTCTCCTGTGGGCTCTCCTTTCTCGAGGAACTTGGTCAGGTCGCTGAAGATGGGGTAGAAATCAAAGGAGATGAAGCCGAGGACCTGGAGAACAGAGAAAAAGGACGAGGTGAAACTCTTGAGCAGTTGTAGTCGTTGCGTTAGACTGTGCCGGTTCCCGGTGTTACCTTTTTCTGTATGATGGTATCTCTGGTGTTATAATAGCCCCTTACCTGCTCTATCGTTTTGCTCCATATTTCTAGGTTTCAGGTATAGAGCGCAATCCCATCAGACCGCGAGGCAGCGAAGTCACTCCGTGGCACGAAGCAAGGAGGAATATCCATCCCACGCCACCTGCAATTCTATGCATGAGATGGGAATAAATGACACGTGAATGGCGGGGTATGTATAGTGCTGTAGGGTTGTCTATTTCAGCAGGATCATGGTGTACATTAATTCCTTGAATTGGGGTAGTTGGCTTAAAATACAGCATAGAAGCTGCAGCTTTGACACATCCATGAAACGGATCCAATACTCAACACTGCCTGTTTCTTGGACCCAAGTCCCTCTGTCCTTTATCTCGTATTTCATTCCTCATCAGATTTCTACAGTAACGATGTTGGTGAGATTGGATGTTTGCACATTAACTCTGTTTACAAATATGTGTTTTAATAATAATTTGTTCTTCTATATGACCTCCACTAACCTAACAATAGGTTCTCAAGTCTCCTAGAAACCTATTGATAAGCATGTAACTGGCGCTCCGTGACTGAAATGCACGCCATCCATAGTGTAACGAGTAGATCAGAGATCTCGTAACCAGCGGCCCACCAAAAGCCCCTCATGGCGCAAAAGGGCGATCTGCGTCTGGGTTTTGTGGCAGGGGGCCAATTATAACTAAGGGGAGCCATAGTTTGTAAGACATCTATCGGGTATTTAATAATTAATGACATTAGTTTGTAATATATGTCTTTATTATTCCCTAAATTGTAAGGTCCAGCCAGGGTGGATCATCCAGTATGGAAAGCTCTGTCATTACACTCGTACCGAGATCCAGCTCTATGGGGACCGGCCGAGACGTGCGCTGGTAAGCAAAGTGTGTGCTTTTTATTAAGTTACTCGTTATGAAAAGTTACTTGAGAGCTGCAGTGAAGACCGTGCTCTGTGCGAGTGTGACTGTGTGACTGTTATTGTGTGGCGTTAAGATATATTCATGCATGGTAACGCCGTACACCAGTGTAGCATACGGACAACCTGGTGCCATACCTTAATCCCCACGTCCCATCTCGGTCTTCATTGCAGGTCTTCTCCTACATAAGGCAGCATCTTGTAAAGAGTTACACTGCAGTAACAAAAACCCCACAAGGGATGAGGAATCCACTGGGCTGTCAGGAGAGATCTTCTCTTTCCATAGTAGATGATCCACCCCTGTTCCACCCTACAATTTAGGGATAGAAACTTTAATTCCCAGGGGCACCTTTCAATGTCTGCCACTAATTCCCTCATTCTCTTCTGATCTACCGGTCTCCTCGCCTACTTCCCAATTCTTTGATCAATTTGCCGCATGGCTCCTTTACTTCACCGTCCCTCCACTAATCCTGGGTGACTTCAATATATTGATTGACAATCCATCCTCACCTGCCGCCTACACTCTCCTCCTTCCTTGGTCTCCATCACGCACTGTGATGGCCATCAAAGTGACCTCAATATCTCAATTCTCCAACTCTCCCTTTTCTCTGTCTGACCTCAGTCTGCTAAAACCCAACCTTCAAATACCTCCTACACCTAAACCTCTGTGACATTAACACCCCACAGCTCACTAACACCCCACAGCCACTTCTCTCGTGCATCTCAACCTCCTCCTGTCCACAGCCCACAATATACAGTTCCGTCACGTTCCACTTTCCGCAGGAACATTGTCCCCTCATTGTATCGGTCCTGTGTTTCAGCAGTGAAAGAGGAGCTTTCCAAGGCTGCTGGTCAGTGTGTTCATTTCACTACAGATTTGTGGAGTGCACCTAGCGGCCAGCATGCCTTTCTTTCTTTGACAGCACACTGGTGGCAGCCCGGTGTGTCTAAGGAAGCTGCTGCAGCAGGCTACCGATCTTTCCTTCTCCATGCAGAAGTGATGGATGAAAAGCACACTTCCCAAAATATTCTGCATGCGATTAGGAAAATGTTTAGCCTTTGGGTGGGAGCAGAGGCGGGCACCAATGTTGAAGTTGGTTTTGTGGTAACTGACGGAGGTGCCAATATGGTGAAAGCGCTGCGAGATGGTCATATTGTTGGTGTGCGCTGTGCAGCCCACATCATCCATCTTGTAGTGAAGGCAGCAATGTCAGAAGGAACTAATGTGGCAGCGGTAGTTCTGTCCCGCTGCAGAAAGATCGCTGGGCACTTTCACCATAGTGTTAAGGCTAGCCAACTTTTGAGGGAAGAGCAAGAGAGGTCAGGTCTTCCCGTACACTGCCTACGTCAGGATGTCAGTATACGGTGGATCTCCACGTTAGACATGCTCGAGAGGATTTTGGAGCAGCAGAGGGCAATCCATAATCTTGCCTCAGAGCACAATATTGGGATTACCTCTCCATTGAATAGGGAGGATTGGACAGTGATCGCCCAGCTAGTGGCAGTCCTTAAACCATTCAGGGATGCCACAGAAAATTTAAGCTCAAACACTGCCAGTCTGGCCCAGGTAATCCCAGTGTTCTCCCATCTAGGCAGCAAGATGGATGTGGCACTCTACATCCTGACGTAGCAGCCATAGTCAGGAAGCTGAAGGATCTGCTAAAAGTACACCTTCGCAAGCGAATGGAAGAGAGTCCCGAAATGATGCTAGCGTGCCTTTGCGATCCAAGAATTAAGGGAAAGCTGGCTTTGAAATTTAATGTTCTCAGTAGCTACCGGGAGCAATTGGTCAACAAGGTGCGTGACTGGCAGCGTAAAATGGGAATGCTGTCCGAGGAGGGTGAGGTGCAGGAGGAGGAAGAGATGATGTGGTCTGCTACCCCTAGCAGCAGCATCAGCAGCAGTGCCACAAGCAGTACAACACAGCTGAGTGGAGCAGCTGCGTTTTGGGAAGAGGCACTTGGGAGTATAGTTGGACCATCTGACAGAGCTAGCAGCAGAAAGGAGAGTAGTGCTGCTGAAATGGTCAAACTTTACCTCTGTGAAGTTCCTTCTGCGCCTAATGTTGATCCTCTTAGCTACTGGGATGAAAAGAAGAGTGTGTGGCCTGCACTCTCATGGGTTGCGCAGCAGCTACTATCATGTCCGCCAACCACTGTTCAAAGTGAGCGTCCACAGCGCTCACGCATGGCACCTCATCTGATGGAGCAGATTGCCTTCCTTAAATTCAATCAGCCCAAGTTGGGTTACCCAGCTCTTAGCTTGGAAAGGTAATTTTCCCTAATGGTAAAGGTAGTTTCTCCCCCTGGCTGCGTCTGTCTGCGGTGTGGCAACGTCTGCTTCTTCCGCCGGAGTGGCCAGCTTACGCTAGGGCCTAGTGTCTGAAGGTCCGCTCCCAAACGTCTAGGACTGACAGTGTTTGGATGCTTTGCTCTGGGGTGAAACAGGTGAGCGGGTCGTCAATTGCCTACTCATTCGCCTTTTCCATTTTTTCAATCATCTATTTTTTCTTAGCAAATCTTTCATTTCATTTTTTTCCGTCTGATACACAACCAAACATAACACACACAATAACACAAATAACACAGTGACATAACACACACAATAACACAAATAACACAGTGACATAACACGCACAATAACACATATAACACAGTGACATAACACCTAACACATAACACACACACGTACAATTCACAAATCACAAGGACCTTTCCTCCTGTTATTTGTCCTGGCCTTCACTGCTACACTCACTAGCATTAACGCTATAACTCACACTTCATACTATAACATTTTTCCATCCACATACCTGCCAACAGACCCAACTTTTTCGGGACAGTCCTGCTTTTTTTCCAGTCCTGTCCCATCAAATTTAGCTAAACTAGGTATGCAAATGCAGGTATGTAGCTAGGTAGGCAGCACTATAAACATAATAAAGTAAATAATAAATATAACTTCAAAAATATAATAAATTTAATTAACCCCTTAATTTTTTTTAAACACCCATTAAAATTTAAATTAAATTATTTAGACATAATACATCTTTAACCAAACCAGTGCACTGCTACTACTCTTAAACATAACCGTACATTAACCCTAAGTTATTTTTAGTTCCTGTCTCACATTTTTCCATCCGCATACATGCCAACAGACCCAACTTTTCGGGACAGTCCTGCCTTGTAAAAGTTGGGTTGTTTGAAAGTATGCCATTGTAAATAGGTAGCAAATGTTAGGCATGTATTTAAAAGTGGTCTAAAATCAAATTAAATGTAAAATCCTTATTCTTTTATTAAACATCTATGGATGTGTGTGTATGATAGATAAATAAATAAATAAATAAATAAGCCCCGTTTCTCCCAGGCCAAGTTCCCTCGGACAAGACAGCTGCTCGGAGCAACTTGGCCCTCAGTTTAGGGCAATGTGTATTGTGTACACCTCGGATTGCACCATGAAGGTATGTGTGTGTGACTGGATTGGTTGTTTTGGCAGAGGGCTTGCCTGCCATCAACGAATGAAGTGCATTCTGCAGTTCTGCAATGAATTCGTTGATGCCAGACGAGCCGCCTACCAATAGATTCACACAGACGTACCTTAACGGCGCCGAAGCATCTGCTGTTCTTGCTCCGATGTGTTGCTTAACCCCGTATTAACCCCTTCTAGGAAACCCGGGAGAAAACAAAGATAAAACGAGCAAGAAGAGAAGACAGGACTGGGCGAATATTCACAGTATATGAAGATTTTTTTTTTCAACAAAAACGAAGACCCCCCCCCCCCCGATGCCCAAGTCTAGAAGTTATATAGAAGAACTTAGTTTATGTTTAAAACATTTCCGGTGTTGTGTCTGTTGGGGCTGTAGAATATTCTAAGCATCTAGGAAGGATATTATGTCCTATTAGGGAGACCTATTTACTTTGGGCAGCTACTTGTTGGCACCGGGCACCCCTCCAGAGACGGACAGTAATGTCCGCCGCTAGAGGAGTAGGCTTGGTTGGGGAGATCAAGGATCTCTCTTTGACCGGCTTAAAATCACTCAAGGGAGCCGGAGGTCCTCCGATACTGCTCCCTTGAGATGCGCGCAGCAACTGCTGCCGTGCGCTGGGATGTTGTCAAATCCCGGCGCACAACACTGAAGCCGTGCCCACCGCCGTCCGTGCCCTCTGAACCAGAAGGAGACAAAAGAAGAAGAGCGAAGAGGAGGAAAAGGAGCTGACTGCTGTAATGAGAAAAGTGACCAAGGATTAGTATGTGTGGATTGGTAAATGTGTGAGAGTGACGGGAGTTATGCTGCACCACTTCCAATGTCTTTTTCATTATGTAATTATGCTCTAAAGTACATCATAACTCTCATCACTCTATACTGTTCCATACATTACATTATATGAATGTGTGTAGCGCTGTTACAATCAATCAGGAAAATTAAACATCAAGTAACAAATAGGGTGACCACATGTCCCGGATTGCCTGGGACAGTCCCGCAATGAATTGTTCCGGATTTTTTATTTATTTATTTATTTTGACGTGGATGAGAGAGGGGCGCCAAGTGGTCACTCATGAATACGTTTTCAGCAACCGCTTGGCACCCCTCACTCTCCACCGCAAAGCCTCTAGCTCTGTCGCGGTGCCGGCATTTCATGCTGAGCACCGGAATATGACGTTATTGTGATGGTAGCCGTCTGAGACTTGTGGGCATACAAGGGTTAATGTGTATTTTGTATTTTCAAACCGATGTTCCTTCTTTGTATAATCCCGTTATGTTTATTGGTGCTGCTTCCTGTCTGCACTGCCATTATCTTGAGGTGATGGTATTGATCCTTTGTTGTGGCGTGAACTATTGTATTGTATTAATGAAATGCCTGAGTTAATTTCCTTATGTATACAAAGTACTTTCTAACCTTGTCTGCCTTGCAATAAACAGAGAAGTCTTCCCCAAGAGTTTGGTGTGCGTCCATTTCTTGGGGGGGGGGCTAGTTGTGGCAGAGTCTTGGGATCTGTTGTCAGCATTGAGCTTAACACTTGGCAGCCTCTGTAAAGGCTGTACTTTGCGGCAGAGGGATCAATACCTGCCTCCCTATCCAGTGGCTAAAGGACTCGATGCCTACCCCAGCTCAGGTCAAACCTGCTACCGTCTACTGACCCTTCAGCCTCGCTCCAGACGTTTCCCCTACTGAGACCAGCATCCTGGGGGAGATACAGTCACCGACTTGACCCCGGTCTCAGCAACGCTCCTTTGTGGACGATCCATCCTGGGGGAGAGGCTGCTCCAGGTATCCATATCGTCACAGTCATATTCCGGCGCTCAGTAGTGAAGCGCACCGTGGCAGAGCTAGTGAGAGTATGAAATAATGTGTGGATGAATTTGTGAGAATGCAGTAATGAATATGTGTAAATTATTTGTGTGAATGAGTGAGAGAATAAATGATTGCGTGAATGAATTATGTGACTGTAAAAGTATTTGTATGTATCATAGATGATTGATTTGTAGAAAGGCAACGATGGCACAAGCAGGGTGTTTATGGGACAAATATGGCATAGGACGGGACAAAGATGGCAAGGCATATGTGTGTAATTTGGGTGCTGCTCAGGTTCTATGTGGCAGTGCGGACGCCAGGGCTAGCTTTGGGTTGTGCAACCTGTGATTTATGCTTGTAATTTACGGTTTTATCTATACCTTTAATGCTGAGTTTTTATGTGAATTCCAATTGATTTGTGTGTTATTCTGTTGATCCATATGTTATGCTATGTTTCCATACATTATTATTGTATACCTGCAAATACAGGGTTTGTATGTCTTATTGGGTTCATCAATACCAACAGTGCTGTTTCCATGTGTTGTTTATTTGATCTATACCCTCAGTGCTGAGTTTACATGTGATTTCCAGTTGATGTATACCTGCAATGCTGGGTTTCCATACATTATTATTGTATACCAGCAAATACAGGATTTGTATGTCTGATTTTATGCCTCCAGTGTTGAGTTCACATGTGAACAATAATAATAACAATATTAATATATATATATGATTGCTAACAGCATTCACATGCTGTTGGCAATTATATATATATATATATATATATTTTAATATTGTTATTGAATTTTTTTGTCCTATTTTGGTGTGTTACTTTAAATAAAAGTGTGAGATTTTTTTTTTATGGGGGGGGTCATATCCGGTTCGGGCAGGTAAATGCTGCATTTTCGGTTTGTCCATAATTTTCGTTTCGGTTCATACCTAAGCCAGACAATGAAGTGGTAGGCCTACACCACATCAATGTTTGGCTTAGTATATAGTGATAGGCGTTATGCTGCACTATTGTCAATGTCTGGCTCAATGTATAGTGATAGGGATTACGCTGTACCCCTGTCAATGTCTGTGCCAGTATATAACGAAAGAAGCTATGCAGTTTTAAAGTGTGTGTGTGTGGGGGGGGGTGCCACATACAGGATCTGCCCCAGGTGCCAAATACTCTAGGTACGCCCCTGCATCTATGGGATATTTTATTTGAAGCTCATGCATTTCGGTGGCTGTTTGAAAATGCAATTTAACATGCAAATAACGCAGGGGAGCATCTTTGAAAGCAGTTCCTTCAGCTGTCTTGAGTATTTTGAGAGATTTGGTCCAAAAACAACTCAAGACTCAAATAATAGCCTATGAGGTATTTATATACATGAAAATAATTAATGTATTTATTCTTATAAAGTTTCTATCTCTCTAGAGCAGCCCAGTGGATTCTTCATCCTTTGGATGATGTCCTAATATTTGCTCCAAGATACAGTGTCCATTTTTTTTTTGTTACTCGTTATAAGATGAGTTCCATACACGACGGCGGGTGGCATTAGAGCTGCAGTAAAGACAGTGCTCTGCGCAAGGTCACATGAGAGTGGGGGAGCTGTGTGTGTGTGTGTATGACTGTATGCTAACACCATATATTAGCACATGGACAATCTACTGTCATACAGTAAAACCCACATGGAGCACTCTGTGTGAGCTGCTGCCACTTAATGAGTAAGTAGTGTGTTGTACTACATTAAATAATAAAAAAACCTCTTTGCCTACCAGAACATGTCTCGGCCGATCCCCACGGAGCTCCGGTAAATGGCACAAGTATTAGAACATCACACAAGGGATGAAGAATCCACTGGGCTGGTCAGGGGAGATCTTCTCTTTCCATAATGGATGATCCACCACCGTTCGACCCTACAATTTAGGGATAGAAAAGGTAGAAATCCATACATGAAAATAATTGATGGCATTTGTTTTTAATCTATCTAAATGCCTAATAGTAAAACTCTCAAATTACTCAAGGGGGGGGGTGCTGGATATCAGATCTAGGTGCAAATATTGGTCATAGAGGTCTCTTTGGATTGGGATAATGTGGTACTCCTTACCAGGGCCCATAGTCTGTAGGGAGGAGGCTGGCACTCAGTCCCCTCCAGGAGCCCATGGCACGGAGGGTACCGTGACAGTGTGACTTTGAAGTTCGCAAGGGCTATTTGCTCCCACACGTTTCAGAACTCGTGTTCTCATGGTTCCAGAACGGCAGGACACCTGTGGGTCGCATGTAACAAGGATCTCGTGTCTCGTGTCTAGAACCTTTTGGTGCCCAGACTGGGCCAAGGACACTGTCTTGTTTGTCCGTTCCTGTACCAAGTGTGCAGCTAACAAATCTTCCAGGAGGCCTCCCGCCGGGCTGCTCCGTCCTTTGCTTCTTCTCTCTACGCCATGGACTCGCGTAGCTATGGACTTTATTGTGGACTTACCTAACTCCAAAGGACACACCGTGAGTCTCAGGATTGTAGATCCTTTCTCGAAGATGGCTCACATGATACCATTAAAGAGACTTCCTACTGCTCCTGCATTGGCAGACATCTTCATACGTAAGGTCGTTCGTCTCCATGGATTACCTACCGAGATTGTCTCCGACCAAGGCACACAATTCATAGCACGCTTCTGTCGCGTATTTAACCCTTCGCGGAATTTGCCCGTAACAACTCCATGCAGGAATCTACGGGAGTCTCCTCCTTCTACTGTTTATATGGTCTTCATCTGCAACCCTTTCCTGCAGCCTTTTCCGACTTCTTCTGTTCTGGCGCTGGAGGAGAGACTAAACACCTGGGCTTCGGTACAAACGGTGTTAGAACAGGCCGGCAGACGTCAAGAACTCCAGGCCAACAAGAGACGCACCTGTACTCCTGTTTAGTCTCCTGGGGACAAGGTGTGGTTTGTTTACCAAATACCTGAAACTTGGGGTACCTTCCATGAAACTAGCTCCACACTTCATCGGTCCTTTTCCTTTCATTCGCCGGGTGAATCCTGTAGCCTATGAACTCTCGTTACCCAGAACTCTCCATATTCCTTGAGTATTCCATGTCTCTCTACTAAAGCCACTAGTTTGCAATCGCTTTACCACCGCTAGGTCTCCTGTCACAGAGGCTTCTGTCAGAGATACTTCAAGACAAATTCCCCAAGCGATCCTGAACTCTCGTAGACAACAGGGGAGCTTACAGTATCTGGTCCATTGGAGACGAGTAGGCCCAGAAGATCGTTCCTGATGCTCGCCTCATTTGGTGCGTGCCTTCCTCGCCAGAAGACGAGTTTGCCCTAGCAAGGGTCGTCCCTTTGAGGAGGGGTACTGTTACATACCTGGTGGAGAGGCCTTCCGGGTCCCCCGTTCAGCAGCCTTAGCCGCTGCGAAGAAGGGGGAGACCCCCAACCTCCGCACAGCAGCCTCAGCCACCGCGAAGGAGACCTCTCCACGCAGGGGCCTCAGCTGCCGCAGGCAGGTTCTTCACCTTTGACGTGCTTCCAGTTTCTTCCCAGGCGGCCAGGGAGCACCTGAGGTCAGTGTCCTCATAAGCAGGAAGCAGATCAGGTCAGAGAGGGTTTTTTTGGCGGTTTCTGGACCATTTTCCAGTGGTTTGCTAAGGTTTTTCTATTTATTTGCACTGCTTTTATTTTGTAGTTTGCTTCGGATAGAGTCCTGCTATCCTGTGATTCTTTTCTGCTCTGGTGTTTTTTCTGCCTCTTAGCCCAAGTAGGTTATGAGTCTATGGGAGTTTTTTGTCTGCTTCAGTTTTTACATTTTTTAACCATCTCCTGTCCTTTATTATTAGGATGTCGCTAGATAAGCCAGACCTCCCTGAAGAATCACCAGCCCCTAGGAAGGCTACATCTAAGACAAAGCATTTCGCCTGTGGAAATTGCAAGGCCACTATGTCTGACGCCTCTAGGAAGTTTTGCTCATCCTGCCTTTAAGCCAAAATTTAAAGCCGCTAAAAAGGCTGTGTATAATCTGAAATGCAGACCTCACCAAAGGCCTAGAGAGTTTTTAACTGTTCTAAAGAACGCTTATTCTCTTACAGAGCGTGAGCCCAGATATGACCCTCGAGAATTCCGAGATCTTTTCTTCTATGCAATGCCTTCTCCAATACGGACAAATCTTGCTAGAGATTATGATAGTGATTGTTCGTTAGACTGGCTTGTTAATGAATGCATGACGCTGTTATACAGTATTGCATGCCAATGATGACTTGCCTGATAAAAAGAGTCAGAAATTTTATGGACAAGAGGTGGCAGAAACCCAAGCCCATCTGGGATTAGAATCACAGAAAAAGAGAAGCTATGCTGAGGTGGTTAAATCCCCAATACCTCGGAAACAGGAATCGGCTACAGCCTCACCTGTTGTCAGGCCTAAAACTCTTAATGTGGGATCCCAGGATAACAAAGGAAAAAGTCCTACTGCCAAAAAGAATCCACAGTGGAGGAAGGGTAATTCCCAGTGGAAGAAAAACCCTCAGGCAAGGAGGAAATTTTACAGGACTAATAGGGACAGATCCAGTCAGTCTGAGTCTGATAACTCCCAACAGCCTCAGCCAAATAACTCCAAACCTAATAGACAGTACAGGAATGGGAAAAACAATTTTCGTCATCATGTCAATCAAATGAGTGACCAAATGAAATTGTTAACGGAGCAAATGACTAAATTAAGTCAAACTATGGCTACAGCGACCACCAATCCTTTTTTAGGGGCAGGTCCTGTCACAATGCCAGCTCCTCCGCAATAGATCATAGGGAAGCTAAAGCCGATGTGGCGATGCAGGGATGGTTATCAGATGATATAATTCCTAACCCTGTTTTACTTGCAGATCCTCACCATCTATCAAATAATTGTGTTAATAATGATGGTAACACCTATGTGATCGCTCCACTTTTGGCTAGGGGGGACGTGTCTGTAACTCTTTCTTCTATATTGCAGTCAGACCAAATGTGTCCGCAAGCTAATTTGTCTTTAAAAGCACCTAGTTCCCAGGAACCGGCACCGAAGGGGTTAACCGATGAGATGCCGACCACTAGTAACAGCTTGAATGCTCAAGACGTTCATGAGAAGGAAGAACTAGTGGGTAAGAGTGTGCACACATCAGTACAGGTTGGAACTACTGCCGTGACAGGTAACGTATGGAAGACAAGTGATATGCTGACACATTCTAAATTCTTATGTGAACTAGAAGAATATCAAGGAAGATATTATGTTTCTGTAAATGTACAGGATTCATTGCCACAACCCTTCATGGGGTTAATTGACACTGGGTCACAGGCGACTATATTGTCAAATGTGTACTTTCAGAAGGTAAAGATTTACTCAGATGGTGTGAATGGGATTGTATGGTTAAAGTTCAGCCGGGGAGGATCCAAAATGTATCTCTGGAAGGCGATACTTTAACCATTTCTCTTCACAGGGATTACGTGGAATCTGTGGAATCAGCAGGTCATGTTCAATTCCTTGATAAAATTGAAAGGGTTAATAACAATTTATTTTTCCCTGTTCAAGTGAATGACCTTGGGAGAAGTAAGAATGCCAAGCTGAACTTGGAGATCGAAAACAGCTATATCAGCAAAAGACTGTTAAAGCAGATCGCTAATCCTAAAGTGATCCGGTATCTTTCTCCCCAAGACAGGTGGATCCATAACGTGCACGGCGAATCGGAAAGCCATAATATTATTGCAAAATGTTTGTTATCCATTTCTATCGGAAATAAGACAGCCAAACATCTGTTTCTGGTGTTGGACGAACCTCGTTACCAGGTTTATGTGGGCAATGATGTCATACATCGCTTTGCTATCCATCTGGATCTGATTAATTCTAATCTGTGGACCAGATTAAAAAGCGATCCTTGTGAATTTCAGGATGAAGATGAAGCACTGGAATCGGCACGGTTATTGCCATATGCAGTCAGTGTTCAAATACCTGAAGATGTAACCATTCCACAAGGGAGTAGTAACTTTCTTCTACCCATACAGGTTAAGAGAGGCCAGAGATTGAGACATCCCAATGCATTTATCTGTTTATCCAACCGGACGCAGCAGCTCGGTGTCATGGTAACACCTACACCAATGGTAAATATCCATGGAAACCCTATTTATGTTGTTATAAACAACATTGCACCTCATAATATTACCTTATCCAAAGGTCCTGTTGTAGGTTTGGCATTGGATTCAGAATATTATACTTTTGGGTTCCAAAATCATGTTATAGGTCTCATTCCTGAAGAATATCTGACAGAAGAACAAATAGTGGAACAAACGTTTAATTCTATTCCGGAAGGTTTATTCACTATCCAGTCTGTCTATCTTTTCAGTATAGGTGAAGGTTCGTTCAGGTTTGAAGAATCCTCCGTTGTTTTTGACCACCTAATCGATGAACAAGAATATCATGACCAAAAGAAAATCAATCCACCTGGAGAGGATCTAACCTCTAAACTTGAGGAATCCTTTGAAATAGGTCAACCTGAAGTTTTTCCTGGATTTCAGGAAAGGGTGGAAGAACAGATATCCATGGCTGACGCTTGCTCTAATGACAATGAACGTCAACAGCTAAGGGAAATCCTAATGGAGATCCAAGAGATCTTTGCCAAAGATTCTTATGATTGTGGTTTTACTAACATTCATGTCGCCAGGATCCAGACTGATCCCGATCTACCACCCGTATGTATCAAGCAATACAGACTTTATTTAGTGTCCTATGATGCGCTACAGGACATCATGTGGAATTTAAAGGACCGTGGCATTATCCGTTCGGTGCATAGTTCGTATAATAACCCCATCCTAGGAATTCTGATTTAAGACAGTTAAATAAAAGTGTGTCTCTGTCTGGCCTGTACCCTACATAGACCAATACTTGGTACAAATGCAAGGATGCACAATATTCACTGCCCTAGATTGTGCCCAGGGATACTGGACTATTCCGGTACACAAGGAGGACCAATACAAGTTGGCCTTTACATTTGGAAAACAGCAGTATACTTGGACCCGGATGCTTTTTGGTTACATAAATTCTGGTCATGAATTTGCTGTATTCATGCATAAAGTTATGCCTGATGCATTTGAAAGGGGAACCTTGGCCTACGTGGATGATAATTTACTCAAAAGTACTTCTTTTGATAAACATATTCTGGAGATCCGACATGTTCTTAATCAATTAAGAGAGGCAGGAGTTCAACTTTCATTGCAGAAAGCCCAATGGTGTCGCACCAAGGTCATCTTCCTCGGACACGAGGTAACTTCTGAAGGGTTAAGCCCACAGAAGAAGAAAGTCGAAGCCGTTCTAAATATTAAAACTCCTACCAATGTCAAGGAATTAGGATCGTTCCTAGGAATGATCAATTACTCCTGAAAGTTTATTGATAACTATGCAGAAATAACAAAACCTCTTTTACAGCTGCTTAAGAAAGACGTGAGATGGAACTGGGGGGAAGCCCAGGACAAAGCCATAGACGAGCTGAGGAGAAAACTCACTCAGGCACCCTGTTTGGCATATCCGGAGGGAAAACAGGATTTACTAAATTACACATAAGTGCAGTTTTGTATCAAAAACAGGATAATCTGAACAAGGTAACCAAATGCTGAGAAGTAACAATAAACCTGTGAAGCATGGTAAGCTGTTTCGTAAGATTGATGGACTGGTACACAAACATGGTTTGACCATTTGCTGGAAGAAAACCAAAGGCCATTCTAAGATACAAAGTATCGATAAAGAAGGTAATGATTTGGCGGATTCATTAGCAAAACAGGCAGCCATCAATGGAGAACTTTTTGACATTGATGATCTTACTGGATCAATTCAGATTGAAGCCATAACTAGACAGCAAGCTAGAAATGAAGTGGACCTGAATACTGCACAATGGAGTCAAGAATTTCCCAATGAGGATCTGATCACTAGTCAAAAGAACGATCCCGTTATTGGTCGGTTTTATGAGTATATAAAAAATCCCATTGCCAATCCTATCACTGATGATGATTGCAAGGATAATGAAGACTTGTGAATCTTGATGAGATATAAAGTCCAATTCAATTTAATGGATGGATTGCTGATCAAAACATCCAAGCATGGCATACAACAATGGGTAGTTCCTACCACCTTTAGAGGTTTAATGTTGCAACATGCGCATGATGCACCTACTTCTGGTCATCGTGGGGATAAGATCACCTACGAGATACTGCATGATTATGCCTACTGGCCACATATGCTAAGAGATGTGCAAACTTATTGTCGAGGATGTTTGATTTGTCCGCAATTCCAACCTCATGCTCCAACCCATCGTGCAGCACTTCAGAAACGAGGAATGTCTCTACCTTGGTCTGACATACAAATCGATTTCATCGGAACAGTAACTAGATCCTCAAGAGGTAACAAGTATTGATTTCACCAGTAGCCTAGAAGATCAAGATTCCTAAAGAGGGTGATTTTGTTGAAAAATGGGTTCATATTAACCAATTGCGTGCTCGTCATCCTAGATCTCAGTTAAGAATTATAGATAATGATTCTGAGATAGAAGAATGAACATCTGTTTGGAATCCGAAGATCTAAATCAACAATGTGGTATCGTATACAATCCAAAATGTGCTGTTATATCATGCGATCATGTGTATCCATGTCATTAACCACTTCCATACCATCCTGCAACTGCATTAATATTGATAGATATCTCTTAATGTCAAGTGATTAAAAGTATGCATACTTTTCTTTTTGAATTCTAAGATAAGGATTCCAAATTGTGTTCTGGATTTCTTTGCTGAAGGATGTGGCAATCATCTGGATCGTACCGTTACGGTGTCACGAGATGCGGATGGAACCGATCGCAGAGCTTGGACCATCCTCTGGCATCGCGGATCCAAGACTCCTCGATCTATTCTTACAGAAAACGTGCTTAGACCCGAAAAACAGTACAACGTTTCATCGAGGCAGCTCCCTGAATGAAAGGCCTGGTACCAGAAGCATCTTGAAAGAGCACAAAGACGCGTTCAAGACATTTTGGAACAAGCCAGGAAGCCGTTTGTATCGAGCTCCATTACAATGAGTCATCGAGCTAAAAGATTCCTTGTTGCTTTCATTGTTGCCAGTGGCGGAACTACCGGGGTCGCAGGGGTCGCGACTGCGACCGGGCCCCGGTGGCAGGGGGGCCCAAGCCAAGGGGCCGCCCGAAATCGGGCCCCGGCGGCAAGGGGCCCCAAGGTCTATGAGTTATAGACGGCCGTAGAGGCCGCATAGGCCCAGTCAGGACCGGACTGACTGGGCCTATGCGGCCTCTACGGCCGTCTATAACTCAGGGCAAAAGGGGCACTTGCCCCTTAACCCTGCAGCAGCTGCTAGGGGGCCCGGGCAACCCCCACGATTAATTCCGCGGGGGGCCGCTACTTACTGGCAGACGAGGATGCCGGGGGACGCAGGAATCCAACAGTCACGTGACGTACGTGACGTACGTCACATGACCCTGCTGCGCATCTGCTTCCCCCTATGCACTGAACAAGTTGGTCTGCGAGCGCCGAGCGGCACATACTTTTTACATCTTCAGTTGTTCAGGTAAGGGGAGGCTGCATGAAGGAGTATTTGAGATTGAGTGAGAGAATTAATGAATATCTGTGAAGGAGTGAGTGAATGAATGTTTGTGAATGAGTATATGTAAATGAGTATCTGAATGAGGGAATTAATGAGTATCAATGTATGAATATCTGAATGATTGAATGGATTATCTGTGAATTAGTGAGTAAATATTTGTGAATTAATATATATGTGTGTGTGTGAGAGATAGCATGGATGTGTAAGGGGGGGGCAAAGATACCACAGTCAGGCTGTTTTGGTGGAAAGATGCCACAGGAGGGCTGTTTTGGGGCCAAAAATGCCACAGGAGGGCTGTTATGGTGGCAAAGATGCCACAGGCGGGCTGTTATGGGGCCAAAGATCCCACAGGCGGGCTGTTATGGGGCCAAAGATGCCACAGGAGGGCTGTTATGGTGGCAAAGATGCCACAGGAGGGCTGTTATGGTGGCAAAGATGCCAAAGGCGGGCTGTTATGGGGCCAAAGATGCCACAGGCGGGCTGTTATGGGGCCAAAAATGCCACAGGCGGGCTGTTATGGGGCCAAAGATGCCACAGGCGGGCTGTTATGGGGCCGAAGATGCCACAGGCGGGCTGTTTTGGTGGCAAAGATGCCACAGACGGGCTGTTATGGGGCCAAAGATGCCAAAGGCGGGCTGTTATGGGGCCAAAGATGCCAAAGGCGGGCTGTTATGGGGCCAAAGATGCCACAGGAGGGCTGTTACGGTGGCAAAGATGCCACAGGAGGGCTGTTATGGTGGCAAAGATGCCACAGGTGGGCTGTTATGGGGCCAAAGATGCCACAGGCGGGCTGTTATGGGGCCAAAGATGCCACAGGCTGGCTGTTTTGGTGGCAAAGATGCCACAGGCGGGCTGTTTTGGTGGCAAAGATGCCACAGGCGGGCTGTTTTGGTGGCAAAGGTGCCACAGGCGGGCTGTTTTGGGGCCAAAGATGCCACAGGAGTGCTGTTTTGGGGCCGAAGATGCCACAGGAGGGCTGTTTTGGGGCCAAAGATGCCACAGGAGGGCTGTTATGGGGCCAAAGATGCCACAGGCGGGCTGTTATGGGGCCAAAGATGCCACAGGCGGGGTGTTTTGGTGGCAAAGATGCCACAGGCGGGCTGTTTTGGTGGCAAAAATGCCACAGTCAGGCTGTTTTGGTGGAAAGATTATTTATGTATTCAAAGAAAAAGGGGCGCATGTACAAAAAGGGCCCTATGTACATGCGCCCCTTTTTCTTTGATTATGCCCTTTGAACATGCGCCCCTTTTTCTGTGATTTTTTTACAGAAATGATTCAATATGTAAATTGAATTTGTTGAAAAAAAATTGTTGGGTAAAAATCATGTTTTTTTGGGGGGGTGGGGGGCCCTTAACAGATTCTCGCACCCGGGCCCTGAGGGGTCTAGTTACGCCCCTGATTGTTGCCTTGGTATGTACAGCCAAAGCTGCCGTTGTTGCAACCGGTATGTCTGCCACAAACTCTGTTTCTGTTCAGACTTTGGAGAACCAAATTCGAGGCTTAAAAGGAGAAATCAATGCTATTTATCGGGAAATGGAACGACAGCGAGAGTATCTAGTAGATTTAATGGTTATGGTAAACCACGAACATGCTTTCTAAATGAATCTCACTCCATAAATCTGCACCAAAGATTTTTTTGTTTATGCACGACCCGATATTATTCCATACACTTTCATTTTTGGATGAAGTGCGATCTGGAATGACTGATTTGACCAGAGGACACCTTTCTTTATGTTTGGTGTCAGAGACATCGTTCGTAAAATGATTACTAAAGTGGATATCGATAAAGAAAGTTTTCGTTAATGACTTCTATTATAGGAGCAAGAGTGTTCCAATCCAAAAATGATACCCCTGCAAGTCCCATTTCAGACACAATGATGTGAAGTCCTTAATATGCCATCTGACGCTTGTTAAAATCATTCTAAAGCAAACTGAGTTTTGCTTTGTCATAATCTAAATGGGGGGTTATGTCAGATATTTTAGGCTGGAAAACAAGTATTTTATATTTGTGTATTTTATATAAACACAAAATGTTTTGTTTCCTTAATCATATCATGATTTTTTTCTGCCCTTGTTCTCTCTATAGCTGAGAACAAAGAATCTTTTATGAATATAGCAGCTTCAGCAAATATTTCCTAATAGCTTATCTCTAGGAATGAATTAGCGAGGGACTGCCGGGGAGAGAGCGCCATTAAGGTGCTTTGCCCCCAGGTACAACAAAATTGGTGAATAGCCGGCTCAGCATGCAACCTGTCTCTACAGAGGGCAGCAGGCTGGGCCATTTCCAACGGCGGGAATGGTTAGGGGCAGGGACAAAGGGGGACTAGCTAATGAGATAGGTATTTAACCTGGCCATTAGGGCCAGGTGTGCATTACTTACTTTTTCTGCTTTGTTCGCCAGATTGCCTTTAAGACAAGGATGGAAGCTGAGGCCGGATACCTTCGTGACCAACCTGGATCAGGAGCTCACTTGGAGAAGGAGAAAAGGAAGATTAGACCTCCATGGAGATACCGTCAGGATCCCCTGACGGCTGGTGAGGCGGCCCTGGACTTCAGGCCGCATCGGCGCCCACCCTGCCCTGCAACCTCTACCTCACCCCCCCTATCCCTTCCGCCGCCACTACTGTCCCTTAACCTTCCTTGCCCATCTGATCCGTCCACCTCCTCCGATCCCCCACTACCCGATCTCGCCCCTGCCCCACTACCCGGTGCGAGCGACGCACCATGGCTAGGCTGCAGAACGCCAATGCCAGTAACAATAATGGCATCAGCGTGCATATTCCTTCCCCCTTTCAAGAAGCTGGAAACTAAGGTTCTGCTTCTTTTCCTCATATTAACCCCTTGTTTCCTAGCAACTGTCAGCTACAGGAAGGTAATACCCCCCTTACCCCCATTTAAGCAATGCCTCCCCATTTAACCCTAATTTATCTACAAACCCCAATCCCCCTATACCTGGGCACCCTACAAATGTCATCAATTACCCCTCCGGTCCTTCTATGCAGATCTCCGTCCCATCTTCCCAACCCCATCCCCTCGGGTTAAGCGTGGGCAATCCCCCCCCCCATTGGCCCATTTAACTTGCAAAGTTACCCCGGTACGTTCAACCCTTACCTTTCACAACCATTTAACTTGGCAGGCTACTCCGCCATGGGTTGGCCTTTACAATACCCCCAACAAGCGATCGGTAACGCAGGTCACCAGTTCATTAACGTTTAACCTAACCCCCAACAGCCCGCCATGTCTTTTTACTAATGTACCTGCACAGACCACAATAAACGCTGTTCCTCTTCCTAACCAACATCAGCCAACAGCGGGACGGACAGATTTCTACCCCAGCGCAAGCAGAGGCGATTGCACTTCGAAGGGCCAAGACAAAGACTGCCCAAGGGACAGCAATACCGAAGCAGTGGAAAGGTCTCTTCAGACTGTTCCCGAGGATAGGATGAAAGCGCGAGCCGGAGACAGTCTGGGTGAGTCTGTGTGCACTACACAACTACACACGGCCGACTCGGCCACTTCAGAATCATCAGACGGCGACTCGGTAGACACCCCCATGATAATATTTATGAAAAAATGTGTTAAACAAGCGTCCAATAGAAAGGGTTAAAGGAAGAGCAAAAGCAATCAGAAATAACAGGTGCAGAGGACACGTACGCGTGCGCTATAACACCAACGCATGCGCATATAAAGGAGAGAACGAGACAAAAAATCAGGGTGGGTAAATATGTAAATGTCTTTGACCTGACCAAGGAGTCAGTGCAAGCCAAGGAAGACGGAGAAGACAGCGGGGAGGTTAAAAGGGTTAGAAAGGACCCTAAGGACGTATTCCAATGGATTAGGGGTTTCAATGTGTACGCTAGTGTTTATGTAGAGCACAAGCCCCAAGAGTGTCTAAACCTTATCAAATACGCCGGCTTGCTAGTGGAAATGTACACGTCTTACGGGGGAAGTATTTGGCATGAGTACCATAGGGAATTCAGAAAAAAGCAGCATCAAAATCCCTAAGGTTTGGCCAAAAGGACATAGATTTGTGGACGAGGGTCGTGTCACCGAGGTAAACACCAGGCATAGTGAACAACAGGCTGAGCCCGGAGGGTACCGCCTCAAAACCGGTTTGTTGGGCCTATAACGAAAGAAAATGTAATAAAGGTTTTACGTGCAAATATAAGCACAAATGCAGCACATGCGGAGGGGTCACTCAGCATCGGAATGCGTATGAAAAACCCGAGCAAAGGGCTCCTTTCGGGCCCCACCTGCCGAAAGCCCGAACCCCAATAGCAATAGACAAACTCAGTGAGTGGTTGGTCGGCTGCCCGGACAGAAAGATGGCTGTTTTTTTGCTAAATGGTTTTGCGTGTGGTTTTAAAGTTCCAGTGGAGAATGTTGTAGTGCATGGTGCAGGCCTCAAAAACCTGAAGTCAGCTTATGAACACCCGGAGATAGTCCAGGAGAAGCTAAACAAAGAGCGGCCATTAGGCAGGATAGCCGGTCCTTTTGATAGTCCTCCTATTCCAGACCTCTGTATTTCGCTGCTAGGCCTAATACCAAAAAAGGAGGCAGGAGAGTTCAGGCTAATCGAGCATTTATCCTACCCGGAGGGTGGTTCAGTCAATGATGCCTTGGATAAGGAGGTATGCATGGTGCGCTACCAGTCATTTGACAATGCCCTAGAAACCGTCAGGGACATGGGACCAGGGGCGCTAATGGCCAAGGTCGACATTGAATCAGCGTTCAGATTGCTACCGTTGCACCCAGACAGTTTTAAATATATGGGTAGTTATTTTCAAGGGAAATATTATGTCGATAAGTGTCTACCCATGGGTTGCGCCTGTTTTGAGTCATTTAGCACTTTCCCGCATTGGGCTCTGCAGCATAAATCAGGCTTGTCATCTATTGCACATTACCGTGATGATTTTCTAGTTATCGGACCTCCAGGGGCACAAGACTGTGGTTTGCTTCTGTCCACTTAAATTGATTTGTTGGGCGATTTGGGCGTTCCGGTATCACCAGGCAAAACCGTATTTCCCAGCACCAATTTTTGGGGAATTGAAATAGACACGGCGCAAAAGGAATATAGGCTACCCGCAGACAAAATGGAGAAGGCCAGGCTTCTAGTGACCCGAGCATTGAATAATAGCAAAATCTCACTCTGCGAGCTTCAGTCCCTCCTGGGAGTGTTAAATGTCACCTGCAAGGTGATTCCTATGGGGTAGGATTTTTAATTGGGAATTAGAGAGATCAATGGCAGGGATTGCAAAGAGCTTCTTTAAGATACGCTTAACTAAGCAGCTAAAACAAGACCTGGAAGTATGGGACCAGTTTCTGTCAGACTTTAAGGGAGTTAGATTGTGGGTGGATAAGGAAGTCCAGTCCAGGTTTACAATTGTTTACAGATGCAGCGGATTCAGTGGGCTTTGGAGCATTCCTGGCGGGCGAGTGGTGCGCCGAGACATGGCCAGCAGAGCAGCACCACCAGGGGCTTACAAAGAATTTGACATTCATCGAACTGTTCCCTATTGTGGGCAAGCTTGACCAACAAGTCGGTGGTATTCTGGACGGATAACCGTTGTACACGCAATTAACAACCTATCATCAACATCTATACCAGTCATCAGGCACTTGGTCTTATTATTCGTTTTACAGCTAAGCACGTACCAGGTGACAACAACACTATTGCAGACGCCTTGTCCAGGGGTATCTTAATAAATTCTTTAAAGCCGCACCAAGGGCAAAACGCAGGGGTTTTACTTCTACAAAACTTTGGCGGTTGGCAACAGTCGATTAGACCAGCTCATCGAAGGCGCAGACCTGGCAGACCTACAGACGTGAGTGGAGCAGGTGGGTAAACTTTGCGCGAGCCGCAGCGCAGGCGGATACCTTCACCTTAGAGAGATTGCTGCAATATAGTGCCTTGAAAATGAGTTTTCAAGAGCCAGAGCCGAGTTAGCCTTAGCAGCTATATCATTCTTTGGCAAGCTAAAGGGCACTGCGGACTTTCATAGGCAAGAAAATTATGAAGGGTTAGGGGAGGGCGCAATAAACACCAGACAAAACACAGCTGACTGATACGGAGCGCATGGCACAGTTAGTTGTTATGCTAAAAAAGGTGTGCCTAAACGCATACGAAACTGCTCTATTCACGGCAACTTTCTCACTTGCTTTCCATGGGGCCTTTAGGGTCGGTGAATTGGTAGCCCCCTCCAAAACAGAAGTGGAGTCAGGGCTGTTATTAAAATGTACCCAAGTTTCAGACTCGTCGGTGAGATGCTGCATTCGTAGGTCTAAAACTGAGCAAGAAGGGCAGGGCAGGTGGCTATCGATACATGCGTCAGCAGGTCCAGCATGCCCAGTACAGACAGTCAAGGCCTTCTTAGAAGTGCGGCCACGCAGGGGAGACCTCCTTCTGGTACATAGCAATGGTCTCCCTCTTACAATATTCCAATTCAAGTCAGTCTAAAACAAAGCTCTGGCAGAGGCAGGCTTGGATCCCAAGCAATTCGGGACCCATTCGTTTAGAAGAGGCGCAGCGACATCAGCGGCCGCGGAAGGTAGGCTGCAGAATTCATACAAGGACTGGGCAGATGGCGCTCCACCACTTACTTTCGATACATAAGACCAATCAGGTAATAAAGGGTTTTCACTCTAGTGTCAAGACAATTGTGCTAATTATTTTGTTTTTTCAAGTATGTCCAAGGAACGAAGATCATCGGACACTCATTTGTCCATTTTGCGGTTAGACCTTACGGGTGCCATCTGGGGATGCCGCGGGAGCACATGAACATTCACTGGCTCGGAAAGAGAGGAATGATGTTAAAGGAGCTTCCTCGCATGTTAGACCAAGCAGAAAGGAACTGGGGTAAGCAGGACCTCATTGTTGTATATACTTCTCCTCTCTCAAACCAATACCACCAATTGATATGCGTGGAGAATAATCCGCTCTGTGTTGTGTATTAATGATAAATGTAATACCCCTTGTTACCTCCTCCAAGAACTAACATACCGTATATTCCGGCGTATAAGACGACTGGGCGTATAAGACGACCCCCAACTTTTACAGTCCAAATATAGAGTTTGGACTATACTCGCCGTATAAGACTACCCCTCTACCCAGCGTACAACAACCAGCCAATCACGTCTATCGATGTACCTTACCGGTGATTTGCTGGTTGATTTGCTGACATATACATACATGCACTGCCCTTACACACACACACACACATATATAATATATATATCTATATATATATCTACACATATGCCTGTCCATACATACACATTTATACACTGCCCTCACCACACACCCCTGCCTTTACACACACACGTATATGTATATGTATGTATATATATATATGTATATATACATATATACACACACACACGTATGTATATATATATATATATATATATATATATATATATATATATATACACACACCAGTGTGTATATATATGTATATATATATATATATATATATATATATATATATATATATATATATATATATATATATTTCTCCCCCCTTTCTCCCTATCTCTTACCTTATCTTCTGTCTTCTTTCTTCCATCCAGTTGTGGGAGCCCGAGGTCTGGCACTTCAGACCTCGGCTTCCCTGCTCTCTAATCACTAGGCGCCGGGACATGACATCATCCCTGCGCTCGGCATCAATAGCCGGCGCCTAGTGATTAGAGAGCAGGGAAGCCGAGGTCTGAAGTGCCAGACCTCGGGCTTCCCTGCTCCCTCATCACTACGCGCCGGCAATTGATGCCGGGTGCCGGGACATGACGGCATCCCTGCGCTCGGCATCAATAGCCGGCGCGTAGTGATTAGAGAGATTGGTGGCTTCGTGGGAACCTCCGGCTTGGTAAGTACCCGGCGTATAAGACGACCCCCCACTTTTAAGAAGATTTTTTGGGGTTAAAAAGTCGTCTTATACGCCGGAATATACGGTATAACCGTATCCCCTTTTCCAGATAATATATATGTCTAGTTCTACTAAGGTTTTCTACCTGATATTACAATAAAACAGCCAACCCAAGATTCTTACCAGAGAGAGAGCTTTAATTAGAATCTGCCCAGATTAATGTTACAGCAAAGACAAAACCAGAGTTACAGTGATATACAGATGTCAATCATTCATACCGACCACAAACATCCCATCTATCTAATATCTGCTGCTAAGTGTGTATGCTGTGTGGGTGATGTGCCAAGGGTGAGACTCTCCAATCCAGTCTCCTTTTGTGTGTTTCTACAATGTCTTTTTAAGGGATTTCTCTATTGATGTGTAAATGAGGTCCCTGTCCTGTGTTCCCAAGACCCCACCGTGTGATGTTATTGACTTGCTATGTTTCCCATGCCTATCTCCAGGTGATGCATTTCCTTCCTTCTCTACATAGTATGTAGGTGTGATATCTTCTCACAGCTGTCTTTCCTGTTACTTCCCCCTAAGTGGCTTGCAGCTATCCTACATACATATATACACATATACATACATACACACATACATACATACATATATACATACATACACACATACATACATACATACATATATACACACATAAACTTAACCAAGCACATATTAATTACAGATATACATACTTTGTATTTACCCCAACACTCGTTGTTATACACACCGGGGGTAATGATTTGACGTCACACAAGTCAGTCAACTTGATCTTACGTTTACAAAGCGAGGCCAAAAAGCTACTGCTGAGGTGGCACAGGGTTACTATAGCCTGGTCAGACATTATCCCCAGGAAGGTGTGGCGAGAATCCTACCCCATAACGGCCATAGAGACAGTGCGTAAGAGGGTTAACAGGGCTATGGCATTGTTTGTGTGCTCCCATGGCGGTTTCCATTTGCCTCACCTGCATCCTACTTGCAGTGGCCTTCACAGGCAGGACGGGCTTCATTTATCCGACATAGGTTAAGACCTATTTAATAACGACTTACAAAACCTTATGGAGTCATGGCTGAAGGCAATAGGAATGGCGGCAAGAGGTGTTAACGGTCAGCGTAGTGTCCAGAGCATGGAGGCGCTACCAGGAGACAGGCCGTAGGAGGGCAACAACCCAGCAGCAGGACCGCTACCTCCGCCTTTGTGCAAGGAGGAGCACTGCCAGAGCCCTGCAAAATGACCTCCAGCAGGCCACAAATGTGCATGTGTCCACTCAAACGGTCAGAAACAGACTCCATGAGGGTGGTATGAGGGCCCGACGTCCACAGGTGGGGGTTGTGCTTACAGCCCAACACCGTGCAGGATGTTTGGCATTTGCCAGAGAACACCAGGATTGGCATATTTGCCACTGGCAGATGAAAGCAGGTTCACACTGAGCACATGTGACAGACGTGATAGAGTCTGGAGACGCCGTGGAGAACGTTCTGCCGCCTGCAACATCCTCCAGCATTACCGGTTTGGCGGTGGGTCAGTAATGGTGTGGGGTGGCATTTCTTTGGGGGGGCCGCACAGCCCTCCATGTGCTTACCAGAGGTAGCCTGACTGCCATTAGGTACCGAGATGAGATCCTCAGACCCCTTGTGAGACCATATGCTGGTGCTGTTGGCCCTGGGTTCCTCCTAATGCAAGACAATGCTAGACCTCATGTGGCTGGGGTGTGTCAGCAGTTCCTGCAAGAGGAAGGCATTGATGCTATGGACCGGACCGCCCGTTCCCCAGACCTGAATCTGATTGAGCACATTTGGGACATCATGTCACACTCCATCCACCAACGCCACGTTGCACCACAGACTGTCCAGGAGTTGGCAGATGCTTTAGTCCAGGTCTGGGTGGACATCCCTCAGGAGACCATCCGCAACCTCATCAGGAGCATGCCCAGGCGTTGTAGGGAGGTCATACGGGCACGTGGAGGCCACACACACACTACTGAGCCTCATTGTGACTTGTTTAATGACATTACATCAATGTTGGATCAGCCTGTAGTGTGGTTTTCCATTTTGATTTTGAGTGTGACTCCATATGCAGACCTCCATGGGTTGATAAATTTGATTTCCATTGAGAATTTTTGTGTGATTTTGTTGTCAGCACATTCAGCTATGTAAAGATGGAAGTATGTCATACGATTAGTTCATTCATTCAGATCTAGGATGTGTAATCTTAGTGTTCCCTTTAATTTTTAGAGCAGTGTATATACATAGAGAGGGATAGATATTTTAATTCGGATTTCTCACGAATCCGGTATCAAAATAGTGAGTGGTGGCAGACGATTTGGGGGTTAATTTGTTATAGCTAATGCTTTGTTAAGGGGTTAAGTTAGTACATCCAGAGGCCTGGTGCTAGTAACCCCTTCATGCCCACACCGTCACAGCTTGGCAAGTAGTCCTGACCGTGACATTCATCACTTCCAGTTTCAAGCCCTTCTTTTTGGTCTCTCTTTTTCACCAAGCTGCTATCAGGCATTGTGGCTTTCCTAAGGAAAGAAGGGATCAAGATAGTCCCCTTATTTAGACAACTTTCTCAGCAGATCCACAGGACTGTCGGCATACTTAAAGATTTGAGATGGATCATCAATTTTCGGAAATCACGTCTGCTTCCAACCAGAACAATTCCCTGTCTAGGTTTTATCCTGGATACTTCCTGTCAGAAGATCTTCCTGCCGACAGACAAGATTCAAAACATCATCAGCCTTACCCGCTTAATCCTATCCCGTCGTCTCTCCAGTCTGAGGTTTCTCATGCGCCTTCTGGGAATGATGGCGTATACAAGGCCTGCCCTGGCTTGGGCCCTTCTTCATATCGTCCTCTGCAGTGTTTTATCCTGAAGTCATGGGATCGATCCATCCCGGCGCTCTCAAGGAAGGTCTCTGTTCCAGTCAGCATTCGTCTCTCCCTCAGGTGGTGGCTTCGCGTGAAAAGGCTGGGTTTGGGTCTGATCTGGACCGCGCCAACTTGGACTATCATTATAACAGACGCCAGTTTATCCGGTTGGGGAGCCACGATGGTCAAATAATTCTGGAGGCAGAGTGGCATATAGGGGGTTAAAGGGCATTTCTGAGGGCAGATGTGCATAACTTGGGGGGCAGGTTGGCAAATAAAAGGAAATAAAAACAAAAAAACATTTTTTCTCAATCATAGCTTTTACTAGTAAATATTAATTCATGTAAACTATTTTCCTATAGGGTCGTCTTATATTCAGTTTTTGGGGGGGTTGTCTTATAATCGAGCAAATACGGTATTCTATGATATTGGGAATATATTGGGAAATATATTATATTTTATTAGTTAAAATATTAGAAATATATTATATTGTAAATCTATTATATATATTAATATATTACATTATATTATTCTATATATTAGGAATATATTATATTAAATTGGAGATCTATTACATTTTATTAGTTAAAATATTAGGAATATATTATATATGAAATCTATTACATTATTTTGGTTAATATATTGGTAAATATTTTAGGAATATTTTGTATTCAATTGGGATATATTACATTATATTACTTAAAATATTAGTTAATATATTATGAATGTATTATATTATATTGGAAATCTATTATTTTATTAGTTAATATATTAGTAAACATATTATGAATATATTATATAATATTCAAAATCTATTATATCGGTTAATAATTTGGTAATTATATAAGGAATATATTATAATTGGTTAATATATTACATTGTATAAGTTAAAATATTAGTAAATAGTAAATATATTTTATTATATTTGGAATATTATATTGGTTAATATATTGGTAAATATATGAGGAATATTTTATATTAAATTATGAATATATTGCATTATATTGGTAAAATATTAGTAAATATACCGTATTTGCTTGATTATAAGACGACCCTGATTATAAGACGACCCCCCAAAATCTGAATATTAACTTAGGAAAAAAAGAAAAAGCCTGAATATAAGACGACCCTAAAGGAAAAAAGTTTTACTAGTAAATGTTAATTCATGTAAACTATTTTTTTTAATAAAAGCTATGATTGAGAAAAATATTTTTTTTTTGTTTTTATTTCTTGTATTTTCCAACCTGTCCCCCAGTTACACACATCTGCCCCCAGGCTTGCCACACCAATATGGCACTGTGGCCCATGATATGCCTTTTAACCCTCTATATGCCACTGTGCCCCATGGTATGCCTTTTGACCCCCTATGTGCCACTCTGCCTCCAGAAATGCCTTATACCCCTATATCCCATTCTGGCATTTAGGGGGTTAAAATGCATATTATGGGGCAGAGTGGCATATAGGGAGGTATAAGGCATTCCAGGAGGCAGAGTGGCATTAAGGGAGTTAAAAGGCATTATATAGAGCACTCTGCCTCCAGAAATGCCTTATACCCCTATATGCCACTCTGGCATTTAGGGGGTTAAAAGGCATATTATGGAGCAGAGTGGCATATAGGGAGGTATAAGGCATTTCAGGAGGCAGAGTGCTCTATTAAATGCCCCCTTAACGCCACTCTGCCTCCTGAAATGCCTTATACCTCCCTATATGCCACTCTGCCCCATAATATTAACCCCCTAAGTGCCAGAGTGGCATATAGGGGTGTAAGGCATTCCAGAAATGCCCTACACACACACACACACACACACACACACACACACACACACACACACTTACTTACTTACTTACTTACTTACCGGTGCTTCCAATTTCCTGCTGTATTGCCGGGGCAGCGGGTTGACGTCTCATTCCGCGGCAGCCGGAAGGAGGTGGAGTTGGCAGCGGGGGTTTGTATGCGTCCGTCGCAAATACCTTCCCCGGCTGTCAGAGATCAGGAACTCTGGAACTCTGATCTCTGACAGTCGGGGAAGGTATTTGCGACGGACGCATACAAACCCCCGCTGCCAACTTCACCTCCGGAAGCACCGGTAAGTGTGTGGGGGGGGGGGGCGACGACAGGAGGATCCAGGTCCCCTGCAGCGGTGCGGGGGATCTGGATCTTAGTCTCCTAATCAGACCTCTATTTGAGGTCTGATTAGAAGACGACCCCGATTATAAGACGAGGGGTATTTTTCAGAGCATTTGCTCTGAAAAAAACCTCGTCTTATAATCGAGCAAATACGGTATTACATAGTTACATAGTTCTTAAGGTTTAAAAAAGACCTGAGTCTAAGTTGAAGGCAACTAATGTATTTGATGACACCACCTCCCTTGGCAGTGAATTCCATATCTTTATTGTCCTCACTGTAAAGAATCCCTACCTTTGTCGTCTATGAAATCTCCGCTCTTCCAGTCTCAGAGGGTGACCTCTTGTTCTTTGTACATTTCGGGTTAATGAACAGGTAATTGTAGAACACTTTATATTGGCCCTGCATATATTTATATAATGTTATCATATCATATATATATATTGTATATATACATCATTACATAGTAACATAGTCAGACTGAAAAAGACCTGCGTCCATCAAGTTCAGCCTTTCTCATATCTGTTTATTTCTTGCTGTTGATCCAAAAGAAGGCAAACTACCCAGTTGTGGCTCTTTCCAATTTTGCACAAACTAGGGGAAAAAATCCTTTTTGATTTCTCCTTGGATCAAGAAGCTGTTTCCCCCATAATTTAAAAATTATATCCCTGAATATTATGTTTTTGCAAGTATTCATCCAATTGTGGTTTAAATGTCTGTACAGACTCTGAGAAAACGACCTCTGCAGGCAGAGAATTCCACATCCTTACTGCCCTTACTGTAAAAAACCCTTTCCTCTGCCTTAGACTAAATCTCCTTTCTTCCAGTCTGAACGCGTGACCACGTGTCCTGTGCATAGTCCTGTTTATGAACAGATTTCCACACAATGGTTTGTATTGGCCCCGAATATATTTATATAATGCTATCCTATCCCCTCTGAGGCGCTGTTTTTCTAAACTAAACAGATATAAATGAATTCACTTTTCTTCGTTACTATAGTGTTCCATTCCTTTTATTAATTTTGTAGCTGCCTCTGCGCTTTTTCCAGAGCTATAATATCCTTCTTTAGAATAGCTGCCCAAAATTGCACTGCATATTCCAGGTGTGGTCTTCCCGTTGACTATGAAAACTATATTTTCATCCCGCAAATTGATGCCCCTTTTTATACATGACAATACCTTACTGGCCTTAGCAACGGCTGACTGACATTGCACATTGTTGCCGAGTTTGTTGTCTATAGAAATTCCCAAATCCTTCTCCTTTGTTGTTATCCCTAATTCACCACCATTTCGGGTGTAAATTGCTTGTGCGTTCCGTACCCCGAAGTGCATAACTTTGCATTTATCTACATTAGATTTAATCCGCCATTTGTGTGCCCGGCCCCCCAGTCTATCCCGCTGACATTATATTACGTTACAGAGTTTAGTGTCATCTGCAAACACAGAAACATGACTTTCAACGCCTACTGCCAGGTCATTTATAAATATATTGAATTAAATTGGTCCCAGAACAGAACCCTGAGGGCAGGGGCGGGCTGGGCCGGGGGGCAATTGCCCCCCGGCCCAGCCCGCCCCAAACAATGCGCGCAGCAACAATGTGCGCAGCAACTGTGGCTGTGCGCCGGGACTTGATGTCAAATCCCGGCGCACAACACTGAAGCCACGCCCACCGTCTTCCGCGCTCAGTGCACAGGACAGCAAGAAGAAGAAGAAGAGGAGGAAAAGTGAGAGTGAAAGAAGAAAAGGTAGGAGAGAGTGGATTAGTAAGTGTGTGAGAGTGATGGGTGTTATGCTGAATGTAAGTGTGTGAGAGTGATGGGTGTTATGCTGAATGTAAGTGTGTGAGAGTGATGGGTGTTATGCTGAATGTAAGTGTGTGAGAGTGATGGGTGTTATGCTGAATGTAAGTGTGTGAGAGTGATGGGTGTTATGCTGAATGTTTGTCAATGAGGGTTTCAGATAGCATGGATGTGTAAGTGTTGGGGGATAGCTTGGCATAGGGAGTCCGTAATCATTCCTTTCATGCCCAGATTCCAGCATGTGGTGGCTGCCTAGGCATGATAGGAGTGTGATTGCTGTTATAAATTATTTTTTGGTCCAACTTCGGTGTGTTAACACTTTTATTGGACAGAATAATTCAATGACAGTATTAATATATTATATATATATATATATATATATATATATATATATATATATATATATATATATATATATATATAATTGCAAACAGCAATCACACTCATGCTAAGTCAGCCAGCACATGCTAGAACCTGGGCATGATAGGATTGTGATTGTTGTTATATATATGTGTATATATATATGTTAATATTGTTGTTGATTTTTTTTGTCTAATTTTGGTGCTACTTTTAATAAAGTATTTTATATATTTTTTTTTCAGTTTTGGCCAAGTGAATGCTGAATTTTTAGTTTCAGTCCAGAATTTTCATTTCGGTGCATCCCTACTATATACTATGCCAGTCACTAAAGTGGTAAGCCTACACCACATCAATGTTAGTATATAGTGATAGGGGTTGTCAGTGTCTGGCTCGGTGTATAGGCACACATTGACGGTGGTACCGCGTAATCCCTAAGCATATAATGATAACAAATATGCTGTACCACCGTCAATGTTTGCCTAACCATAGAAACTATGCAGTATTAAAGTGTGTGGGGGGGGGGTGCCACATACAGGGTCTGCCACAGGTGCCAAATACTCTAGGTACGCCCCTGCATCATGCGGCTGTCAGACCCAATGGCCATGCCTCAGCTCCTCTTCCCACGTCTTAAAAGGGGTGTGATGAAGAGCTGAGGCATGCGGTGTGTGCACGCCGGCCACTTTAATTTTATTAGGCGCTGGTGGAGTGACTGCCGCAGGACGGCCACTTTCAATGTCGCTCGCAGCCACTTTGATGCAATGGGCCAGTTGACTAGACCTGCCCCCCAGGCCTTAGGCTGCCAGCCCTCCCCTGCCTGAGGGACACCACTCACCACTTTTGTCCAGCTTGAAAATTTACCATTTATGACAACTCTCTGTACTCTCTCTAAACCAATGTTCTACCCAAGAACAAGAATTTGCATCTAGGCCAATTTCCTTCAGTGTGAATTCTAACCTATTGTGTGGAACCGAGTCAAACGCGTCGGCAAAATCCAAGTAGATTACATCCACCGCGACTCCCTGATCTACACTTCTACTTACTTCTTCATAGAATGCAATTAAATTAGTTTGACAGGACCTATGTTTCATAAAACCTGCTGATTTTTGCTAATAACAGTGTTCTTCCCAATGAATTCCTGAATATTATCCCTTAATAGCCTTTCAAATACTTTCCCAGCCACAGAAGTTAAGCTCACAGGTCTATAATTTGCAGGCAAGGAGTTGGAACCCTTTTTGAATATAGGAACCACATCTGCCTTCCTCCAATCCTCCGGTACAATTCCTGAAAGAAAAGAATCCCGGAATATTACAGAGGTTCACTTATTTCTAGACTCAGCTGCTTAAGTACTTGTGGGTGAATACTGTCAGTTAAAATATTAATAAATATATTGGTTATATATTGTATTCTCTTGGGAATATATTACAATATATACCAATATATTATCCAATATATTGTATTAGTTAAAATGTTTGTAAATATAGCAGGAATATATTAAATGACATTGGGAATATATTATATTATAACGTTTAATATATTGGTAAATATATTGCATTACATTAGTAAATATTTACTAATATATTTCCAATACAATATATTTATAAGTGGTCGAAGCAGCTGTGAGGTGGCGGGAGGTCTTCACAGGGGCTGTGGCTATGAGTTAGAAGTGGGGGTCTCCACCTTCTACACAGGTAGGTAACAATTATTTAATATATTGGCAAATAGATTCAGGGTATATTGGATTCGGAATATATTACATTATATTGGTTAATATATTGGTGAATATATTATATTCTTTAAAACCCTCCTTGGACTTTGCCTTCTGATGTTAGTGCCCGTATCCTATAGCGCCAATTCCTCGGTACGCGCGTCAGATTTCCTGTTGATAACCTGGTTTGTTTCTTCGTTATTCCTGATCTCCGGTTCTCTGACCTCGGCTAGTTCTACGACATTCCTGCTTGTTGTGGTCGTGGCCTGTTTTATGCAAAATTATGCTAATATTTAAATACACAATTTAGACAAAACACATCTAACAATACAACAATAAATTTGATTCAGGAATACAGTTAAATTATGTAAAGACGAATACCAACAGATGTTATGATATATAATGATATACTTTATTAATACCTCTAGCGGTAAAAACAATATATCGAAAAAGGTTACCATAACAAAGTTACAGACAGTCAACAATTATATTCTAATAACATTGTAATAACATATGTACTTAACTTCAGAGAGTATCAGCATATCAAATGGCTCCTTTGGTGCTCAGTTTCCAAAATGGCTCTAGATACCAGGATCATATAGAAGACTTTAAAGGATTTTTTCAGTAGTAGTTTTCTAATTCTTAGTTACAATACTAGGCACTAAACTAGTCCTAGCTTCTTGGCGCTTAACTAGCCCAAGATGGAAGAGCAGCTTTCTATTTCATACTTTTCTCTGGCAAACTTTCACAGCTCCCTTAGCTTCTGCCATGCTGCTTCCTTCTTGTCCTTCCAGTCTCCTCCGCTCCTCCCCCGTCTTCCTGGAGTTCCTGATATCCCATTGTTCCTGGTATAGCCCACATGGCTTTTCATGTAGGTAGCCATTATCTATGGTCTTACATAAACAATAGATGTACACATCACTCACTCTCTAGTGCTACCTGCTGGTAGAGGTAACGCACTTCTTAAACAATAGAACTAATTGATATTGTAATATATGCCACAGTTAGGGGAGTGGTTTATCCAAAGGGAGATACAGATGTTGCGTCTGTGACGTGAATCACTAATAATGGACGACGCAATCCATGTCCACAACATTCCACCTCTTGATTCACATCATATAGCAAGGATACATAAATGTATCTCTCCAGAAAATAATCCCCCCACTATGGCACTCATTTCACAGATATCTTGTACATACAAACATATAAAAACATAACAATTTATTATTTTGGGAATAATAAATGTTATTCCCAAAAGATTGTCCAACTGAATCTTTCCCTCGTGTGACACTCCTCTTGATCTTGATCCTGTCAAGACAGCAATTCCAATAAAATCTCTGGGAGTGGAACTCCATGCTCCCATCTGCGTGAAGTGTCTTATCCCCAATAGAAAGCCAGGATCTCTTAAAAAGGACACCTATCTGATAAAGAGAAAATAAGACACGGTGAAGCATCACACTTATCATTGCACTACAAATCATGCACAACAGTACATTTGCTGCCTTCCTGACTAAAGCCTAGTCCTCCATTAATATCATCTTCCTAGAACAGCATTATCCCTCGGTCATCCTTATACTACCAGGGCCGATTTGGATATCCAAACGGATTTCTAATCCAACTCAGTTCCTGGGGTTCTGAAAACAATACAACCCCCTTCCACAAAGCAAACATCAATGTTTCATTTCTTTACATCAACCCCTCATGTTTCATACTCTGACATCCTCTTCAACCCAAATTCCCACACTATAATATTTTGTAGTCAGTACTTTACTAAAGAATAATGGTTGCAAACCCTTTCCCACTCTCTATCACTACTTGGGACAGTACTCGAATGAGCTCTCCTAAAAACTCTTTGCACCACTCTACCATCCTAGTAGCTTTAGGTGGTAGGCAAGGGACCACTATATGCTTAGTGGTAATTGGATAATACAAAAGTCCATATATGCAAACGTTCATCTCTTTTGGTTCTTTTTTGAATTCTTTTAACAGTGTCTTCTTGCTGGATCCACAACAAGCCACAACTCTTCTGGCAATTCAATCCACCTCTAGGTCTTCAGTCTCCACAGCTGAACTGCCTAATCTGCCCTTTTTTTTCTTTAGGGCTACTTTGTGCGGCCACCCTCTTCATGAGGAATCAACTACTCATTCTCTTTCTCTGAGTAAATTCACATGTTCTGTGAGCCATTTTTTTAACAGGTTTGCAGCTGCAGGAGTACGAAATTACAATGTACTCTGTGACTGGCAACCTTGCTCGAGGTTTCTTCTTTGTATCTTTATAATCTGCCACTGTTAATTGTTCTTGCATTATGCTCAAATATACTCAGTCCATTGTGTCTTGATGCACTACCTGTATGTATACAATTTCTTCTTCCAGGCAGAGCCAACTTGTTTGTTCACTACTGGTGCAATGAGAATTAAAGAGAGAGCATTCGCTTATTCAATCCCAGCCTGCCACGTGTCTGCCTGTTTACATATACATTCATCTGCATTGACTTACTCTGAACTGCAGCACTCACTAATGGTGCTGCTGCATCCACATCCAGATCGTCAGCAGTCAACCCAGAGTCATCCAACTTTTAAAACAGGCAAGACAAACGTGTTAATAGAGCTGTCAGCTGGTCGAATATCTACCTCTTTTCTGTCCTCCAGGCTGTCGGTTCTGCACATGGCAAACCGGCATGGCTGGGGAAGAAACATTTACAGGTTTTACATGTTCCCTTAAATGGTTTTTACTAGGGACGCACGAAAACAAACACTCCTCACTAATAGTTTCCTTACTGTCCCGTTTCATATGATTAACCCCTGACTTCTGACTTGCAAATTTGGAAAGAGTTAAAACACCTGCAGGGACTTCAATTGTCAAAGGGCTGTCCTGCAACACCTCTTTAGTTCCTGCCCCCCTTATCCATACCCCATTCTGTTTCCTTGCCTTATCCCTCCCCCCAGCAACCTGTTGGTACCGATCTCTAGTGGATACTGTTGCCACATGTAGCACTGGAAGCGCACCATCTTGTAATAATGGGGAGGTCATGGCCCTGTTAATCGTCCTGACATCTTTATCAATAGGTAGGGGTGGCTCTTCTAAATGTACATTGGTATGTATGTTTAAATGTGGAGAAGTCTTTGTCAGTGACCCGCTAATACTACAAGGGTTGTAAGCAACTTTGTGTGCCTGCCTAAGCCTTCTCACTACCGATTTCCACTTTTTAAACATCTCTGCGGTAGGAATACCATTTATCTCTTCTCTGGGTATACCATTCTGTAACAAGTCATGCCACATTTGCCTTCTAGTCATCCTACTCGGATTCCCATCCGACTTTTGCGCTGAAAACTTCACTCTAGACTTTTCTGCTATATAAACACTCTTAGTCTCTTTGGTTTCCATGTTTAACTCTTCTATCTCAGCAAATAGGGTGGTTACATGGTGTATTTTTCTATTGTTTCCCATTCCATAAAGCAAAGATAGCAGGGGAACTTTTAGATCTGGCGGTGCAGTCTTTAGAAGCTTTGACCGCATGCTAGCTGTAAAATCCTCCATATCAGGGCCTTCCCAATTACCCTTGTTCAATCCTGCAACACAACCCATAATCCTTACATGATTTATGGCATCTTTAATTGTTACCCATGGGGTCGATGGCTCAATATCTGAGTGTGATGGATAAACTTGTAATAAAGCATGGCGAACCATGTCTACCAATGAAAAGTTCCCCCTAATCTCTCTCACCCTCCGTAATGCCTGCATGAGCTGCAGATTCAGTGTCAGCTGCCCCATTCTTATGGCTTCTCTTGCACTCAACAGCACACTGTCAGCTCCTCCATCCCACATGCGTAGTAACCACTCACCCACATTTTCACCCACTTGCTGTTTATGTGTCTTAGCCAGCTCCATGAGCTCCATATGTGTGTAACTCTTTACCACTTCCTTCATCTCATCAGGTGCACCATTTCTCCAACCATGCTCCCTGTCTTGATCGCAGTGTATTCTCCTTTTCTGCTGCTGTATAATGATAGGACAGGCTTGTCGCCGGTCCAGTTCATTATCATCTTCAGAAAAGGACACATACGTATCATCGGATGACCGGAGAGTCTCTGCAGCATCCCATGTGGGATCTGCAACCATTGCTCGCACCTTACTTACAGGCTCTAGTTTTCTACATCTCTGCTCTTCTAGAGCAGCCACATGGCACGCATTACTACGCATACATTCTTTGGTCATAACTAAGGAATCTTTGACTTCCTGCAACTCTGTCTTCAATGCCTCATTTCTCTGCACCTCTCGGCTAAGGGCCTGCACAACTATCCAGCCAGTGGTGGCAGCGGCTTTCCGCTCTTTCTTGGAGTAAACTCCTAGGTCTAAACGTAATGCCTGCGCACCAAGTTCAGTACCAGCATCAGGATAGACTGGAGCTGCATATTTTATCAGTTCCTCAGCAATGGCTTTCCAACTACCAAATTCTGCCCATACAGGAATTGTTCCATATTTTGATCTTTCTTGCCCTGCTACAGCTGCTTTCTGTTTGAACATCTTTACACACTATTACAAGCGAGTTCTATGCACTAGACTCTGTACTGTAATATAGGGGTTATGCACTAGAGTTTAAATACAGAAACACATGGCTTTAGAGCACTAGAGCGTAAACATACAAATCTGTAACTTTATGCGATAAATGCACAGTAAATACACAGTATTCTCATTAATAATCTTGACTGTATCCTGCCGACTACGCCAATTGTTGTGGTCGTGGCCTGTTTTATGCAAAATTATGCTAATATTTAAATACACAATTTAGACAAAACACATCTAACAATACAACAATAAATTTGATTCAGGAATACAGTTAAATTATGTAAAGACGAATACCAACAGATGTTATGATATATAATGATATACTTTATTAATACCTCTAGCGGTAAAAACAATATATCGAAAAAGGTTACCATAACAAAGTTACAGACAGTCAACAATTATATTCTAATAACATTGTAATAACATATGTACTTAACTTCAGAGAGTATCAGCATATCAAATGGCTCCTTTGGTGCTCAGTTTCCAAAATGGCTCTAGATACCAGGATCATATAGAAGACTTTAAAGGATTTTTTCAGTAGTAGTTTTCTAATTCTTAGTTACAATACTAGGCACTAAACTAGTCCTAGCTTCTTGGCGCTTAACTAGCCCAAGATGGAAGAGCAGCTTTCTATTTCATACTTTTCTCTGGCAAACTTTCACAGCTCCCTTAGCTTCTGCCATGCTGCTTCCTTCTTGTCCTTCCAGTCTCCTCCGCTCCTCCCCCGTCTTCCTGGAGTTCCTGATATCCCATTGTTCCTGGTATAGCCCACATGGCTTTTCATGTAGGTAGCCATTATCTATGGTCTTACATAAACAATAGATGTACACATCACTCACTCTCTAGTGCTACCTGCTGGTAGAGGTAACGCACTTCTTAAACAATAGAACTAATTGATATTGTAATATATGCCACAGTTAGGGGAGTGGTTTATCCAAAGGGAGATACAGATGTTGCGTCTGTGACGTGAATCACTAATAATGGACGACGCAATCCATGTCCACAACACTGCTCTCTGGCATCCTGACCTTGCACCATGAAATCAGACGAGGCGGCCATCTTTGGAAGCAGTTCCTTCATCTGTCTTGAGTATTTTGAGAGTTTTTACTCAAAGAACAATGTAGATCCAGTTTGGTCCTTTCCACAGGAAAATGCATAAAGAAGCCATTGGGGGTCTATTCACTAATGGGGGGGCTGTGACTTTAAGGCTTTCACTTCTTGATGGAGGAACCCAACAGTTTTTGTCAGTTGCCATAATTAGTGAAGTAATAAAGATGGAACCAGAACTCTCCTTCCAGTGAATAATTCTCTGCGGCAAATAATCCCAAAATCTGAAAAAATGTCCTTTATAGGGGGATTCCCTCCCCACCACCCAAGGTGCCGGTTCTTACGAGTATCAAAGTGAAACCCCCCCCCAGATTCACTAGCGGCCCCCCGATCCCCTTATCGCTCTTCTTCACGCCCTGAAGCCCTTCCTATGTCATTAAACACACTTTCTATCAGTCTGGGCTGGAGAAGAAGGTTTGGAGAGTAAGTGTCTCTTGTGTTCTATGACGGTCTTATTACTTATACATTCTCCTCCTTGGCACGAGAGGAACTTGGCGCTAAACAGCCTTTAAAACTTTAAATCTACTAGCGATATATCAGGTCACTTTTCTCAGAGGGGATCTGTATGTTTGTAGCCCTTGTAACCCACCGATAATCTCCGCATCGTGTTTAATAAACGGATACATTATCGTTTTTTGTCGTTTTTAATGTAAAATATTCCAAGTACAACGATAATTATTTCAAGAATAATACAAGAAGGGGGGAAAATGGTTCCGTTGGTAGAATTAGTGAAACTTCTCCACACGGGACAATAATACAGTTCATAATTTGTGCAGAAAACCCTGAAATGCAAAGCGCCAGCAGCGAGAGTTAAAGACGCCGTGTCGCCCGCCGCAGGTATACACAGCGCTTTTTATTATGGTACCTAAAGCATTGCTGGGAGTTTGCGCTCGGCTGAGTGCTGTGGGAGCCCCGATCAGCCTGACGGGTGGGATGACTAAAGATGACTGCATATTTTATTTAATGTGAGTAGCTTGAAATGTATGCCCCAGTTGAAATAGACATGATACAGGGGAAGCCTGCCAGGGTTGGCCCTGTATCATGCCTATGTAATATCTGTACCTGGAAAACCTATTTATGCTTAATCTATAGGTTGGCCCTGTATCATGCACATTTCAAGCAGGTTTAATGAAACACTGTTTATTCAATTAAGGGACATTTGTGTTTTTTTAACCTAATTCACTAGCCCTGTATAATACATAAGTCAATGTGCAGGGATACTAAAGAAGTCTCACTGACTTAATTATACACTACACAGGGCCAGACCTTCATCCTTAAGTGAAGAAGCTGAAACCACAGCTCTCATCACCTCTCCCTTTCGGGTTCAGTGTTTTACATATATACCAGTGCCAACCCTTCATCAAGCATAGTGAAAGAAGTCACGTGGATTTTCTGAAAATATTTTCTAAGCGGAATGCAAGGCTAGCCTCAACAAGAATGGCTGAACCAGCCCTGCATTAGGCATATTTAATGCCGTTTTCCTGGTTATGATTCATGCAGGAGCATCTCAGTAGGGCTGGCCCTGCACCATGATTAGTAAAATTGACAAGATGGCATTCAGGAAAGCCATGTTTAATATGCATGATCCAAGGCCAACCCTGGCAAGCTTCCCCTGCATCATGCAGATTTAACATGGCTTTCCTGAATGCTGCCTTGCCAGTTTAACCAACCATGGTGCAGGGCCAACCCTACTGAGCGGATCCTGCATAATAAATCAATAAGCAGAAATGGGCGTAAAGAAGACCCCCAACCCCATAAAGTGCTACTCCTGCCATGTGTATGTTTAACACGCATTCTCTTTTAAAGGGAACACTCGGTGCTGCGAGGGGCTCATACTTGCTACGTTTAGTGTCAACTCAGCGACTTGAAGCGCTTCATCTTATGGTAGACAGAAGAGAACGGCTTTTATTGACTGAACCATAACTATCAGGTATGAGAAAAGATCACTTAAAACATGTTGCCAACTTTACATAATACCCGGTGCAGGACGGCCAGCAGACATCACGGATTTAATTATCCTGGGACTGCTATATTGTCTACAGCCTTTATCTAACTCCCAGAATCCTCAGCCAGAATTGGGGCAGCTCGAGGTTTTAGGAACCTTGGTGGTTTTTCAGCTATAGATAATCCGTGCAAATGACGCCCCCCCCCCCGTCTAGCAGGTCACTGACCCGGGCTTTGCACATTATGGCTTTAAAGACAAAAATACCATAAAGGCAGTAATTCCAGAATACTGTGACGGTGAAATATTTGCTCCCATCCCCAGGTTACCGCTGCAGTCACTGAAATTCTCGCGGGACCCCCGCTGGACGTATCTTCCACATCCGACTACTGCAGCGGAATCCACTTTTCTTCAGCCTCAGATGACGTTCAATCGCTTGGAACGACCCAAAGCTCAATCCCGATGGTGGCAGTAAAGGTGCAGTAAAGTTCACGTTTAATCCGAGTCTGAATCCTATTCTTCATCTACGAGGGGAGAATGCGTCTCATGAGACATGTTTGTATTTTCATATGCATCCTTTAAATCTGAGCCTTATTCTATTTACCTTAGGGAGAAGCTGCAGCTCGCTGGCAGGAAGTATATGACGTGACACATTAAGGTGCATTTGATGGCTGGAGTGCCCCGTTTAACCGTTTGTCTGCCTGACTGTTCAGCGCATCGCACGTATCAGCTGTGTCTCCCGGAATATACCCCGTACTGCGCTTTGTTCCCGGTGTGGATGCATTGGGGGGGATTCTGTGGGATAATTAAATCTCATCAGTTCCAGAACTGCCTTCCTTGACATCACCCCACCATGCGCAAACAGCCCTGATGAAGATATGCCTCTGCTGCAGTGCTATGATCCTATCACAAAGTACTACTAGACTATGCATTAGTCCCTTTAATAATTCCAGCACCAACTGCAAGAATTACTGGGACTTCAGTCTTTGAGACCAAAGTGGAGGGTCCTATTTAATTCATGTTGTATTCTTGTTCTATTATATGCAGTGTCCCGGCCCCCCGAGCATCGCACTCCAATGTACCGTCTGATTTCTGCGCCCTCGTCTCTCCTGTGGGCTCTCCTTTCTCGAGGAACTTGGTCAAATCATGAAGATGGGGTAGAAATCAAAGGAGATGAAGCCGAGGACCTGGAGAACAGAGAAGAAGGAACGCGTTGAACCCCCAATGCCAAGCGGCTCTAACGCTGCATCGAGTGCTTTACGTCACAGCGAAGAACTGAGAGAGTTAATGAGTGAAACACAACCGTCGCCTCTGCCGCGTTTCATGACTTTCACCTTTTTCAGGAAAAGGAGCTTTCTTTAGACAGACTATCTGGACACATTTATTTTGAATGGGTGCCGCCATCTTGTGAGTGGCAGCACCCCTCTTCCACATTGTGTTTTTAAACACTCGTAAGACCGGTCGAACAGGGCCCCTACGCTTTTTTTTTGGTGTTGCCGAATGGCTTGACGTGAACAAAGTACAACTGTGACCAACTGCGTGCCATCAAGGGGTTAATACTCTCTAGGGGGTGATTAAATCACACAGATTGAAGGTTAATAAAGAAAACGTCTAACATTATTACAGACGTTCGTTAGATTACAACTCTCACCATCCCCAGCATAAATGGGCGAGTATGAACGCCATGCTGCCACTTACAAAGCGCAACGCGTAAATTTAGAAACCACAAAGTATATGATGGCAGCGGAGACGCACGGGATAAAGTCCTGTTACGAGAACCTTGGACGCTCTCTGTAAAACGAAACCTCCTTCCAAGCCTCTCGTTTCACATTATGGCCTCCTAGAAATTTCAATGTATAGCAGCTCCCCCCAGCAACCGTATACGTTTACACATAGTCTCCAGACTCGGCGGGAACCCACCAGGCTGGTGAACACATGTAACGGTGAGGGAAGGAACCGGCCGCCAGAGAACACATATAACGGTGAGGGAGGGACCCGGCCGCCAGAGAACACTTATAACGGTGAGGGAAGGAACCGGCCGCCAGAGAACACTTATAACGGTGAGGGATACCCGGCCGGCGGAGAACATATATAACGGTGAGGGATACCCGGCCGCCAGAGAACATATATAACGGTGAGGGAGGGGCCAGCCGGCGGAGAACATATATAGCGGCGGGTGAGGGAAGGAGCCGGCCGGCAGAGTATATGTATATAACGGTGGGTGAGGGACACGGCCAGCAGAGAACATATATAACGGTGGGTGAGGGAGGGTCCAGGCCAGCGGAGACAAAATATAACGGTGAGGGAGGACACGGCTGGAGAACATGTATAACATTGGGTGAGGGAGATCCCAGCCGGTGGAGAACATGTATAACAGTGAGGGAGGGACGCAGCCTTGGCAATAAGTGGCAGTCCTGGGCACATGTCCTCTAGCCCCAGGCGGGTTGGGTTGTGGTGGTGGAGGCAGATTATCTGCCCCTCTGACCTGAATAACTGACACGGGGACGGCACTTACCAGCAGAGGCCACAGAAGTCCTTCCATCTGCTCATTTAGTGTAGTGGAATACGCGAAGAAAGTAAAGAGAGCCCAGAGGAGTTCTATGAGTGGCACGGTCATCAGAGCCACGGCGGAGGCCACGTAACAAATAACCACCTGCGGGCAAAAAGAATAAGATCCGTTACCAGCAGCGACCACGGCGGGGATCCTGTGCGCTTCCATGCCGTGAACAGCAGACCCTACTTTATGACATCATAACCCAACACCCCACTAATCTCTGCCTACACACGAGCACCAACTGCCCCAAAAGGGGTCCCTGGGGGGCAGTCTATTCAGTGAACACAATGTATGTGTAAGAGTACTTGGATAGTATTATATGGTAATCGGATACCCTGCACACGTAACGCTTTCACTGCTGGAATAGGGAGCAACATAATGCAGAGCTTTGCTTACAGTACCGAAAGGGTTAAAGGAAAGGAGGTCTGTGGGTAATAAGTAGGGGTTGGGGAGAGATCAGCGATGACAAATTCAGCTTCCTCCGTGGTGACCGTACGTAAAAAGCCACGCATGCTGTAGAGAAAGGACACCGATTTCTCATATCTGTGCAACTCACGGGTTTAGAGAATAAAGCCCACCGGCAGGTACAGCCTCTAGAAGGTTAGTGAATTTAGCGAAAGAGGTAGCCGCAGATACACAGAGGATGCACGGCCGTTACATAGAAAGAAGACCCAGCAAGATAACTTCCTAAAACTTGCATAGCTCGGGGAGGAATAAAAACAACAGACGCTTTGTGACAAAAGTTACGCAATCAGCAGGAACGTTCCACTGGTCGCTACGACAACTGCACCACAATGAACCCATACACTGTGCTCATCACACACTGTGCATGCACACGCGTTTACACGCTCGCTGGTGTTATATATGAGAGGTTTAAAGCAGGGAAGCTGCATTCACCGCGGCCCATCTTTCAGGCACACTAGCCCTGTTCACTGGGCAGGTACGGCCGACTCTCGGTCGAATGGTCTGCGGCACCTCCCTGGTGTTGGGATCAACGTTTAGCTGAGGAGGAACAGCCGGTACGCCAATGGCACTCCGAGAAGAACTCTATAGAGCTTTTCACAGAAATGCCACAAACTATCCTCAAAAATAATGGAGAATAAATAAACCTCTTATTCATACGATCTGTGGGGGGGGGCTGGTTCTTCGCCCATCTTAGTCTTGGACCTTAATCTACAGATAAATCTACAAACTGGGGATTAAAAGAGAGGCGCACACTCACCATGGCGGGCCAGGAGAACTTTAGATGGAGTTTGGTGACGTAGAGGAACGTGAGGGACCCAGTCATCAGGCTCTCGACAGAGACGATGGACACGGACAATCCACTGCAAGAAACTCCAGCGATGGCTGCGCAGGCCGCGACTTTACAGATTATCAGCGGAATGAAACATATTGCGATTATTTGTTAAAACAACCATTCTAACATCGCCAGGCCGGCTGAGCATTACAAGCGTTAAAGTCTCACAACAGAAGCGGCCTCATTAGCCTTTTCCCCATAAAAGTACTATGATGTCATACAGCCCCGCAAAGACCTTTGTATCTTATATAGCACCCCGATACCCAATGTCTGGCTCACCAACCCATCCCCCCACACTTACTGTACACCCAGCGCAGGCTGCCAGGCTCACCAGCCGTGTAAGTTTGACTACCCCCGGGGTACTTTTCATATATTTATTTGACATCCAGGTGCAGCATTTTGCCACTGAAAGCAGGCAGCCACCGTAGGGCAAGAGCAGGAATCTGCACGAGGCTTTACCGGCTACCAATCAGCACGCACGTTACAAACCAGCCTCGCCAGCAGCTCTTTGATGACATCACTGCGACTGCTAGAAGCCGCCATCTTGGAATATAAGGCCTAAACATAAAATAAAGACTATCGGGGTAGGATACATCGGATTTATGAGGAAAACCCCCCAAAAATTTTAGTTTTATTTAAAGTTCTATATAAAGCCACTGTATAAAACTATTAAATTACAACTTTCTTTACCAAGACACTTACAAAGGCTCAATAAAAACAAAATTATGATGGATAGAAGTAAGAATTTTGGCATTACATACGTGTTTCCTGATATATCCCGGCATCCAGCAGGAAGGACAGCGGCTCCGGGGGGAAGGCAGCAGGCGGCTCCGGTCCTGGTTACCCCTAGGGCTACGCCGGAGGTAAATACGCCGCCGGAAATTAAAGTCACGCTGAGGACCAAAATCTTAAATGATGTACAAAAACGTAATTTCCTAAAGCATGAGAACGTCTTCTGTGTGAAAACGCGTAAGCAGATCAAAGACATTGTAAATACGCCATAAAATAAAAACCATGGCAACGTGGCGAGCTCTTAAAACAACATCATATAGAATTCATATAAAAGTCTAACAGACGCAAGCGTTGAAAGCTAGTCCTGTTTTTCAACAGGTCGGCTGAGGATGGAAAGCGTACATTAATGAAATTTTATACATTTTGGTTAGTATTTCATTTTTCATACATTTTTATATAATTTCAGCATCACACAAATCAAATGTTTCAGAACCACGGAGACAACTTGTTTTCTGACAGATTATTCAAAAACACAACACTTTGACATTTGCTTGGAAACAGAAAGCGTGAATTAGTCTGTAACAGCAGTTTGCCACGCGGGCCGTTACCAGTGAAACCGCACCAAAAACACCAAAAGCAGAGCGGACGCCATTTTACACAATATTTAACCACAATATCTGAAACATTTAGACAGACGCCGAATATTTTCAGACACGCGATTTCTTAGTAACCTCTTTACGCACGTGAACAAAATCATAACAAAATTAAGCTGAAAAAGGCTATTTCAGAATACATTCGCTAAAACAGATTAGAGGAAAAGCAGCGTTTAAAAACGATCATTTGACGAGTAGTTCAAACAGATTTAGCATGAAATAACAATTTTAGGTAAAATGTAAAGACGGTGAGAAGTCTAAATTATAAACCATTAGCAAAAAGCTACAAAAACCCTATTTTGCACACATTTATGTTGACTTCATAGCATCAATTATACACCAAAACTGAAAAGACAGAAGAGCAGATAATTCATCATTTGAGCGCTTACCATTCGCAATATTCTCTCCATCGGCAGCCGGCACAGCGCTGAGTACACCGCCTTGGCATATAGAGGCTAAAAACCAACTACATTTTATACGAATTCAAAACCATCTGTAAACTGCAACTCTTTGTACACAGACGCCAACAAAAAAATGTAAACTTCATTTTAGCCACATAAAGAACCGTTTCAGACGCTCATTAAACACAGTTTTAGCATCAGGATGTTGGAAACCCCCCCCCCCAACTCATGAAATACCCAAAAATCAGTCCTAAAAGATATATTTTGAAATTTGAAAAAAAATATGAGTATTTGAGAATTAACTTTTTTTTGTGAAACGTGTGAAATGATTAAAAACCTTGTCATTTTACCCGCGTAAAATCAAACGCATCACATGTAAACCTGGACTCCTTTAACAACTCTCGAGCGAACCGTTTCTGACGTTTGTGTTGGTAACAGTTTTAGAAATCCTTTAAAAACACCTTTTTCAAACAAACATATATTAAGAGCCACATTTAAATAAGGGAAGGAAGGAAAAACATTTAAATACCTCAACAATTTGCCGTGCGACTGAAAATAAAAACCATGTTCAGTTGATTAAAATGATGTCATGGTGTAGATAAATATTTCAAACTCATAAGAAAGCCATAACTATCCGTACAGCATGTGGACCGCGAGATGTTCTTTCACAAACAGGACGGACGGCATCTCATCCCAATGTTTCATACATCTGGGTGATCAAGAGCTTCGACATGTCAAACATACCCGAGAAATGTTTCACTTCAATAAAAACATTACAAGAAATCCACCAGCATTTCACTTCAATTCTCCCGGCTAACAGCGGAGACCACAAAATCACTTCAACAAATCTCAAAATTGGCAACAAATTACCTAAAACAAAAATATATATTTCTTTAAAAAAAAAACATGCAAGATTAAAATGAATTCAAAATGAGAAATGTAAGGAAAAACAAAACTTGAAGTAAGGATTGAAATAACAAATGTTTTCCACAGAAGAGTTATTGGAGCCATTTGTATTCATGCAGTAGAGACAAAAACATTATTAAGTGGTTAATAAATAAATAATGATAATAATAATAATTGAACCCCTGCCTTTGCACCGGTGCCTTCCTTACACCACTTCAACAGAAACGCAATAAAATGTTTCACTCGCACGGACAGAAGTCATTTTTGGAACTGTACACATAAAACCATATATGATGTACACAGCATCGGGGCTCCTGGGAGAGAACCATGAGCCCCAAGAGACGTTTCATTGCCTCTCAGCGATAACGACAATTAACGGTGACTTAATAGACGCCGATCGATACGTTTACCAATGACTACGATCTCCAGCGACAAAGAAAGCAGAAAGCATTTTACTGACCAATCCGTGACGAGTCGATAATCCGCCGCCAAGCGGAAGCCGTGGGATCCACTTCCACCAATCACACGCTAATTTACTGCCCTGTAATCTGGATTTCAAAACTATTTCACAGATAACACAATGTGACAACTGGGTCAAAATGTAATTCTTTTTGTTTTTTTAGTAACACATTTGGGTATTTGCAGTTAAACAAGATGTAAAGTTTAAACATTTAAGCAGCTGGATTTTTGAACACCAATAAGAAGGAAATAAAACCAAAAGAATCAGAAAATACATTTCCCAAACCAATTACTCAAGATTTTAGATATTTTTTTTTGGAGGGGGGGAAATCAAACATTTTGAAACAGAACATAATCTGTCATTTGGTTAAAACAGAGACCATTTTCAGTAGGAATTTCTTTAAAATTTTAGACACAGTTTTAGCACAAATTTCAACTCCCGTCTCTTATTAGAAACACCTGCATTATTATTATTATGGTTTTAAATAGCGCCGTCACATTCCGCGGCGTTGTACAATGGGTAAACAGGACATCATTTGGTTTGAAACAAGAGGTAAGACGGACCCCTGCTCCAAGAGCTTACAATCTAGAGGTAACCTGCATTATTATTATTATGGTTTTATATAGCGCCATCACATCCCGTAGCGTTGTACAATGGGTAAACAGGACATCATTTGGTTTGAAACAAGAGGTAAGACGGACCCCTGCTCCAAGAGCTTACAATCTAGAGGTAACCTGCATTATTATTATGGTTTTATATAGCGCCGTCACATTCCGCGGCGTTGTACAATGGGTAAACAGGACATCATTAGGTTTAGAGATACAAGAGGCAAGATGGGCCCTGCTCCAAGAGCTTACAATCTAGAGGTAACCTGCATTATTATTATGGTTTTATATAGCGCCATCATATTCCGCGGCGTAGTACAACGGGTAACCAGGACATCATTTGATTTGAAAGAAGATGTAAGACGGACCCCTGCTCCAAGAGCTTACAATCTAGAGGTAACCTGCATTATTATTGTTTTATATAGCGCCATCACATCCCGTAGCGTTGTACAATGGGTAAACAGGACATCATTAGGTTTAGAGATACAAGAGGTAAGACGGACCCTGCTCCAAGAGCTTACAATCTAGAGGTAACCTGCATTATTAGTGTTTTATATAGCACCATCACATTCCACGGCGTTGTACAATGGGTAAACAGGACATCATTTGATTTGAAAGAAGAGGTAAAACGGACCCCTGCTCCAAGAGCTTACAATCTAGAGGTAACCTGCATTATTAGTGTTTTATATAGCGCCATCACATCCCGCGGCGTTGTACAATGGGTAAACAGGACATCATTAGGTTTAGAGATACAAGAGGTAACACGGACCCTGCTCCAAGAGCTTACAATCTAGAGGTAACCTGCATTATTATTATTGTTTTATATAGCGCCATCACATTCTGCGGCGTAGTACAATGGGTAAACAGGACATCATTTGGTTTGAAAGAAGAGGTAAGACGGACCCCTGCTCCAAGAGCTTACAATCTAGAGGTAACCTGCATTATTATTATTGTTTTATATAGCGCCATCACATTCTGCGGCGTAGTACAATGGGTAAACAGGACATCATTTGGTTTGAAAGAAGAGGTAAGACGGACCCTGCTCAAAGAGCTTACAATCTAGAGGTAACCTGTATAATAAAAAGACACGCAATTCACTTTAAATGTACAGAAATCAAATGACAAAGTCAGACCTTAAAACACGTTTATCGGAAGAGAAAACCCAATTTACGTCACGCGAGTGATAAACGGATTAATAATAGATTATGTCTGACGCTGGGATTAGAATTCTGGAAAGACCATCTGAAGCACCGTGTTTGCTGTTTTTGCGACGTGGTAAAAGTGAACATTTTATTGGCCGTTTCGATATAAAACCGGTTTGTTTTTTTATAGAGCAGGAAGATGATTTTAAAGAGCCCTGAAAATACGCAGACGAGGATTAAGAAGAACACCAAGCCTTTCATCGTTTTACGCGTTCGTCATGAACCCAAATCGTAGAAAATGTAGACATCGTGGTTTCCAAAACCCCCCACAATGTTTAAAACCTCTTTTGGATCACACATTTCTCCTTAAAACACCAGAATTTCACATTTATCCTAAAACCACGGTTTAGAAAGCAGTTCCAGACACAGAGCGGCATTTTATCCCATGACACGTACGAGGTATACGAGCCAGCGCATCGGATTTAGATTAGGACGCAAACAATCGTTGGAAGGAATGGAAACGTCAATCTTTTAGAGATTTGCTTTTGAAAGAAAGTCACAGAATACATGTTTCATGGCCTTTAAATTATGTCAGCAACTCTTGGAGACGTCATTTTAGACAAAGGTTTTCCTTTTTGAATTTCAATAAAACAATTTGCAGAGAATACAATTTGGCGGCTGTTTGAGAAATGTGCATCGCGGATTAGGAAGGAGTTGTTGAAATCACAATTTTCAAAATAAGGTAACATTTGGATTTGCTTGGATTGGTAAAAACACACATTTTACACGCCAGTTAACCCCTTGGATTATTATACATAATCATTTCACATTTCACCATGGACTAGAAAGCAGTTTTAGACACGATTTGGACACCATTTTTCCTATCACGCGTACGAGGTATGAAAGTCAGCACATCGGGATTAGATTAGGACGCGAACGATTGTTTCAATCTATAGAAATGCCAATCTTTTAGACATTTGGTTGCGAGAGGAAGTCACAGAATACATTTTTTATATGTTCTTGAACACAAGTTCTAGCTAGAAATCATCAAAGCAGGAAACATCATTTTAAAGCAGGAAACTTTCCTTACAAACAGGTTTAAAAATTCAATCAAAAAATATAAATATCAAGACCAGATTTTAGACAGACATAAAATAATCACTGAAAACGCAGTTTTATAACATGGAGATTGGAAGAAATATGCTTATGAAAAGATATTATAAATAATACACAGTATTATAAACACAGCTGACCCAAACGTGCGTTTATTCATCACTATTTGGGGATAAAAAGAACAGATCGAAGTAGATTTTATAAGCAAACGGAGAACAGACAGCTAAGTTGAAATATTTAAATGATGTCATACAAATACAAACCCGATACAAAAACACACAAATAAAATGAACGTGTAAATATTTGAATGATGTCATACTAATAGAAAAGTACCCAATACAACAACACAAATAAAATGAACGTGTAAATATTTGAATGATGTCATACTAATAGAAAAGTACCCAATACAAAACACACAAATAAAATGAACGTGTAAATATTTGAATGATGTCATACTAATAGAAAAGTACCCAATACAAAAAAACACAAATAAAATGAACGCGTAAATATTTGAATGATGTCATACTAATAGAAAAGTACCCAATACAAAACACACAAATAAAATGAACATGTAAATATTTGAATGATGTCATACTAATAGAAAAATACCCAATACAAAACACACAAATAAAATGAACATGTAAATATTTTAATGATGTCATAATAATAGAAAAGTACCCAATGCAAAACACACAAATAAAATGAACGTGTAAATATTTTAATGATGTCATAATAATAGAAAAGTACCCGATACAACAACACACAAATAAAATGAACGCGTAAATATTTGAATGATGTCATACTAATAGAAAAGTACCCAATACAACACAAATAAAATGAACGTGTAAATATTTGAATGATGTCATACTAATAGAAAAGTACCCAATACAAAACACACAAATAAAATGAACATGTAAATATTTTAATGATGTCATAATAATAGAAAAGTACCCGATACAACAACACACAAATAAAATGAACGCGTAAATATTTGAATGATGTCATACTAATAGAAAAATACCCAATACAAAACACACAAATAAAATGAACGTGTAAATATTTTAATGATGTCATAATAATAGAAAAGTACCCGATACAACAACACACAAATAAAATGAACATGTAAATATTTGAATGATGTCATACTAATAGAAAAGTACCCAATACAAAACACACAAATAAAATGAACGCTTAAATATTTGAATGATGTCATAGTAATAGAAAAGTACCCAATACAACAACACAAATAAAATGAACGTGTAAATATTTGAATGATGTCATACTAATAGAAAAGTACCCAATACAAAACACACAAATAAAATGACCGTGTAAATATTTGAATGATGTAAAAAATATCATGAAAGCTTAAATGATGTCATACTAATACAAAACACACAAAATATAGCAAAAGCTTAGATGTAGAATTATTTGGGCAGTTAAGTAACGGCAAACAGCGCAAACAATAATGACGACTGTGTGTATAAAACGTCCATACCTGGCCAAAGCCGCCCTTCTACGTCAGAGTAACAATCACTCCGCATACCGGCTTTAAGACGTCTCTCCGCTTGCAGGATTTGGGCAGATTGTTTTCTATTTTCTGCCGTCTACGATAAGACTTCCGGGTAACATTTCCGTTACCTGCGATGGGTAAAATATAAAAATCACTGTTATTACAGAATTAGAGGATTTAAATTGGATACCTTTACTTCAAACACTGTTCTTCACGTATACAGCGTGATAACGATACTAATTCTACACGTAATGCCAGGATGCTTTTAAACCAAAAAGGAACGACCATCCGATTATTATTATAATGAACGTTCCATTATTTATTTAGTGTCGCAAAATACATTTTCAAAAAAAATCTGGAATTGTTTTCTCGGTGTAAGAACACAGTTTTTAAGGCAGCTGCATATGAGCCATTTGAATGTTTGTGGGAAACTATAGAATGACTCGGTCTTAATCACCCACAGTGACCCTCAAGCCTAGAAGTGTAAACATTTGACATGAACTCATAAAATCCGAAAGCCTATAAGCCGTGTTAACATGTGAAGTCCGTCTGATGGCCAAACTGAAACGGCTCTGTGTGCCCTCTGGTAGAACTGATGCCAGCGACGAGCCATAGACAGGTTACGTCAAATATAAAACACATACACGTCATCTAACGGCCACACGATCCCCACAACCCCCACATCACGCTGTCCTTACGATAAAACGCTCAACTAGAAAATCTGAGCCCGGCCAACATATTCTTGCCCCCCCAAAAAACACAGAAAGGGAAGCAAACCCCTAAAGAAGAGCCGAGGGGGACCCATCGGGAATCCGGCACCCTATGTTTTCCTTGAGG